>NC_080552.1:19483354-19655854 GCF_028640845.1 Ahaetulla prasina | reverse complement strand
CTTCAGCTTTAATTGCAATAATACTAGAGCAACTAATAGATTTAAACTTAATGTCAACCGCTTTAATCTAGATTGCAGAAAATATGACTTCTGTAACAGAATCATCAGTGCTTGGAATACTTTACCTGACTCTGTGGTCTCTTCCAATAATCCTAAAAGCTTTAACCAAAAACTTTCTACTATTGACCTCACCCATTCCTAAGAGGACCATAAGGGGCGTGCATAAGCGCACAAACGTGCCTACCGTTCTATTGTTTTTCTTTTTCTTCTCATATATATATATATATATATATATATGCTTATACCTCCTTATATCTCTTCATATATATGTTTATATACTATATAATCTTTTTGTGTGATGCTTATGTATATTGTTGTGACAACATAAATAAATAAATAAATAAAAATAAATAACAGTCTATTTTGAATGATCGTTTCAAAGTCATAAGGGCGGTGAAAACAAGGGACTCCACAAAAGAGAGAAAAAAAAACCCCGGTCCTTTCCCCTTGTCTTCACCATGACATAGGTCTTCCTTCCCCAAATAAGGTAGCTAGGGTGGTGACTAGATATTTTCACTCCAGGATGTAGGACCCCTCCCTCAAGGGGACGATCAATCTAGAACTTAACGAGAAACTTAGAAGAAACCCTCCCATGCTTCCACCTCTTACAATACTAGACAACACAGTATCAACAGTAGAGACCTTCAAACTTCTAGGTTCTACCATATCGCAAGATCTAAAATGGACATCAAAAACGTCATCAAAAAAAGGACAACAAGGAATGTTCTTTCTGCGCCAACTCTGCCCAAGGAGTTGCTGATCCAGTTCTACAGAGGAATCATTGAGTTTGTTGTCGGCACCTTTATAACTGTCTGGTTTGGTTCTGCAACCCAACAAGACAGACACAGACTTCAAAGGATCATTAGAACTGCAGAAAAAATAATGGCTACCAACCTGCCTTCTGTTGAGGACCTGTATACTGCACGAATCAAGAAGAGGGCTGTGAAAATATTTACAGATCCCTCACATCCTGGACATAAACTGTTTCAACTCCTACCCTCAAAACGACACTACAGAGCACTGCACACCAGAACAACTAGACACAAGAACAGTTTCTTCCCGAAGGCCATCACTCTACTAAACAAATAATTCCCTCAACACTGTCAAACTATTCACTAAGTCTGCATTACTATTAATCTTGTCATCATTCCTATCACCCATCTCCTTCCACTTACGACTATATGACTGTAACCTTGTTGCTGGTATCCTTACAATTTATATTGACTGTTTCCTAATATGATTTGATTGCTTATTTGTACCCTATGACTATCATTAAGTGTTGTACCTTATGATTCTTGACGAATGTCTTTTCTTTTATGTACACTGAGAGCATATGCACTGAAGACAAATTCCTTGGGGAGAATAGAATAGAATAGAATAGAATAGAATAGAATAGAATAGAATAGAATAGAATAGAATAGAATAGAATATATGGAATAGGATAGGATAGGATAGGATAGGATAGGATAGGATAGGATAGGATAGGATAGGATAGGATAGGATAGAATAGAATAGAATAGAATAGAATAGAATGGATAGCATAGCATAGCATAGCATAGCATAGCATAGCATAACATAGCATAGAATGACAGAGTTGGAAGGGACCTTGGAGGTCTTCTAGTCCAGCCCCCTGCTTAGGTAGGAAACCCTACACCACTTCAGACAAATGGTTCTCTAATATCTTCTTTAAAATCTCCAGTGTTGAAGGTTGAGACCCAGACATGGGGACCACAGCACAACAGTGTTCAAGAGCACAACGGTGTCACAAAGGCTTCCAGGCACAACAATCTGCTTAGCAAAGCTGTGAGCTACACAAATCACCTGCAACCAGATGCACACTGATGCTTGCAAGTCGAACTACCTGTCTCTATTTTATAAAAAGCCAAAGGAGACATTTTTTGGGATGCACTAAATTGCCCTCCAAGGCAGGGGTCTCCAACCTTGGTCCCTTTAAGACTTGTGGACTTCAACTCCCAGAGTCTCTCAGCCAGTTTTGCTGACTGAGAGACTCTGGGAGTTGAAGTCCACAAGTCTTAAAGGGACCAAGGTTGGAGACCCCTGCTCCAAGGCATCCAATTAAAAATCCAAGTCTCTTCACAGTCAGTGTGCTTGTACTGTTTTTTTTTTTTAACAAATGTTAATTTGTCACCTGCAAAGGAGCATGACCTGTAACTTGCTCACCTGCCTATTCCATAACCTCATGTGAAAAGGATGTTGGGAGATACTAAACAGCCAAGTATTTAATTGAATACATAACCAAGTAATCCAGATTATCATCACACCCAGGCAGTCAAGAGAGCAGCCTGCAACTCTGGAAGAAGACTTCAAGTTAAGGCACAAGAGGGCTTGATTTACACGTCCTTCGGCTGCCCCGGTTGGAAAGCTATCCAGGATTGATTCTGATTTATTTAGCGTGGGAAAGACATTTCTCCTGCTTGCATTTTAATGAAATCACACACACACACATTACATGAAACAATTGGAAGGCAATTGAGGGGTCATTGAGATTTCGAATTTTGAAGCTTGGCAGTGCTGTTATTTTTTTTATTTTTTTATTTTATTTTATTTTATGAATTTATTTTCGTCAAACATGTATTTTAATGACAGATGCAAGTGTAAACATAATTATAAATACATGTAAAGGGGTATGAATAAAAGAAAACATGAGGACAGGGACGGTAGGCACGCTGGTGCGCTTATGCAAACCCCCTTTTCTTTTTCCCTTCTCTCTCCAAAGTGTAAAACGAAGACAAAGCATTTAAAAGGGCGTAAAATAAGAAGAAGTATTGAAAAATGTAAAATAAGAACGCAGAAGTGACACTCCCGCCCCCCCACCCACCCGGGACGGCTGCGACCGTCATAAATATGAGTCAGGTTTCCAAGCGACTGAATGTCGACCACGGGGAGAGGCTACAGCGGTCATAAAGTGTGAAAAAACAATCCCGAGTCACTTGTTTTCCCCGTGCCATTGTAACCTCGGTCACTAAACGAACCGTCGTTGTTAAGTTGAGGACTAGCTGTATTGGTCACTTGTGTAACCCCAGTTGACCCAGCACTGGTCCTTCTAAGCAGCCCTCGAGCCACCTGGAACAGAGAAAACTAAAACATGCCCCATTACAAAGTCAGTTACGTAAATAGTAATTACTCTATTATACAGAAGTATGCAAACCATGTGCACTTTGGAGCTCTCTAGTCATTAACGAAGTACTTGAAAGGATTCCCCGGGCCTTTGATGTCAAGGCCTTAATGAGTCACCGCATATTTTTTTTCCAACTTTTAATCCCAAAAGGACATTCCCTTTGAGTGTATGCAAGTTGGGGTGTATGCAAGGGGGGTTTGCATGTGCGAGGCTGTTTTCCAGCAGCTACAAACACAATGTTGGATCTTGTGTTCCCACCCATTATGCCAGGGGTCAGCAACCTGAGGCTCTGGAGCCACATGTGGCTCTTTCACCCCTCTGCTGCGGCTCCCTGTCACTCAAAATAAGCATCACAACCGCCAATGTGCGACACCCGCCGTGACGCGATTTATTGAGCTTTTCAACCCCCCCGGTAGGCCAACCATGGATAAATCCAAGAAAAGAAAAGTTTCAGAATGTTTAATTCAACTACATAGGCTAGTTTTGTGGCCGCTCAAGAAATAAGTCAGGCACGGGAAAGGTTTTGTGGCTCCCGGTGTTTTCTTTTCTATGGGAAACGGGCCCAAATGGCTCTTTTGAGTGTTTAATGTTGCAGACCCCTGCACTGCACACTGTTGTTCCACAGAATGTGGCATCCCGTTTCAAGAGAGGTTGTGGGTCTAGTTTGTGGGATCATGCAAGGATTTGCAGGCAGCGTGCAGGTACCCACAAACCTCTTAAAAACGTTCTATGTCCAATTTTTTTGGGGGGTGCCACGATTGTATTTCTCCAAGTTTTAAGAATTCCACAGTAGCCACCATTTGAATATGGGTGGACTTCAATTCCCAGAATACCCCAGCCAGCCATCCTGAAGTCCTCCCTCCTTCTTAATAATAATAACAACAGAGTTGGAAGGGACCTTGGAGGCCTTCTAGTCCAACCCCCTGCCCAGGCAGGAAACCCTACATCATCTCAGACAGATGGTTATCCAACATTTCTTCTTGTGCCATATCTGTCATCGGACGTTGGCCATCCTATTTTTATCAACAGCCGCATGAAACAGTGCTGCTGAGTTTTGTGCAAACCGGTCCCTTAGATTTTGAAGCCATGACATTCTTCTTCTGCCTGGACCTCCTTTGCCTTCAATCTTTCCTTGGAGGATTAAAGTGAAGGATGCTGTATTTTTCCAGGTGTCGCATCACAGGTCCAAAATATTCCAACTTTCGCTTTTTTATGGTTTTGATAATTTCCCTTTGCTGTCCCAGGCGGCTTATCCCCTCCTCATTTCTGAGGACTTAAGAATTTAAGGATGGTATAATCCCCCCCCCCCCGCAAATTCCATCTTTCCTTTCTGTTCGTGGATTCTTTTCGCCAACCTAAAATCAGTTTTAGGACTTCTGCCTTTGATTAAATTGTCAAAAAAAACCAAAAACCCAACTACCAGCCTTTTCCCAAATTTGAGCTACTGTACTGTCTCCTCCTCTATTTCCCACCCCCCCACCTTCTGATGGCTTCCTCCTTGGCTAATAAATCGCCTTACTATTCACAGTAAATTCACGTGGTGGCTCAGTGGCTAAGACGCTGAGCTTGTCAACCGAAAGGTCAGCAGTTCAGCGATTTGAATCCCTAGCGCTGCATAACAGAGTGAGCTCCCGTTGCTCATCCCAGCTTCTGCCAACCTAGCAGTTCGAAAGCACGTAAAAAAATGCAAGTAGAAAAATAGGGACCGCCTTTGGTGGGAAGGTAACAGCATTCCGTGCGCTTTGTGCATTGAGTCATGCCGGCCACATGACCACGGAGACGTCTTCGGACAGCGCTGGCTCTTCAGCTTTGAAACGGAGATGAGCACCGCCCCCTAGAGTCAGGAACAATAACAATAAACCTGGCAAAGAACTTCAGAGGGGAGCAGATTTTGTCTTTGCAAGACATTATGGGGTTGGTTGTTTTTTGTTTTTTTTTGCAAAACAACTTCATGTTGATATTCATCACCAAAGACAACAAGGGATAAATGTCAGCTCCTTGTTGAATCTTGCATCTCAACTGTGCTGATAGATCTTCGCCACCAACCTATTTATTAAAACACACACACACACACACACTGTTCCTCCAATTTCATCCAAGCAAATTCCCAAGATTGCTCGGAAGCTGGTCGATACTCTCAGCTCAATTCTTTAATATATAAAAAAATAGGAGCAAACCCCACTCCCTTCTAGCATTGATGGTATTACCTAGTTTGGTAATGAAACATCTGCAAGAAATACAACAAGCTCAGAGAGCACATAGGACCCCAGGTATAAGAGCCGAGGTGGCGCATTGGTTGGAGTGCAGTACTGCAGGCTACTTCAGCTGACTGCTAGCTATAGTTCAGCTGTTCAAATCTCACCAGGCACAAGGTTGACTCAGCCTTCCATCCTTCCAAAGGGGGTAAAATGAGGACCCAGATTATCGAGGGCAATGGGCTGACTCTGTATACAGCTTAGAGAGGGCTGCCAAGCACTATGAAGCATTACATAAGTCTAAGTTCTATTGCTATTGCTAAGGCGTCTTCCTCCTCCTCCTCCTCTTCCTCCTCCTCCTCCTCCAACCCCATTCCCTTTTACCACTGATCATGTTACCTAGTTTAGTAACGAAACATCTTGAAGAAACCCACCAAACTCAGAGATCACCTCAAAGCTCAAACTCTGCCTACTTCTGGACTAATTTTGCACAGATGCCCAACGCGTCTCTCTTCTTTATGCTGTTACACCATTTTTCCAGGGCCTCAGAGATTATTGTCCCGCGTATCCCCATCTCACCTCCAAGCGGAAAAACAAACAAATTTGCACTTTAAGGCGAATAAAAGAGGCCAACCACAAACTTTGGCCAAGTTTTACTCCACTCATCATTTGCCGCCGATACCCTGGCAGGAATGCCAAATCGAACCCCACTATCCATCCTCCCCCTCTGTCCCCGAAGTCGATCCCCCGACTCATGCAAAAAACGTGTGATGCTCAGAGATGCTTTAGGGATGCCCTCCCAGATAACAGCAGAAACACACATTTGCACCTGGGTGTCATCCCCACCTTTGCTGACAAGAGAAAAACTTAGCAAAAACAAATACAACAATGCAAACAACAACAACAACAACAACCAACCTCTCTACATCCCCCTCTTTGACCTCAGTGCAAAAATTTGCAAGAAGGAGCCCAGCAATGGATTACACCCTAATAAAATTATCTTAAAACAACAAAGACAATAACAAATAAAGTCTCCTTCCCATTGAAGGTCACACCTAGCAACTTAACCGAACATTTTCCCTGTTAGGATGAGTTCCCCCCCCCCCCCACTTTCTTTCAACCTAAGGAATTCAAGTTTTAATTGAGTTCGGGCAAGCCGCCGTTTTTTTTGCAGATCTGACAGGGTTGGCTAAGCGATGCTGCTACTTAGCCAGGTATCAGTCTTCTAAACTTAAGTCATCTGCCAGGAAGTTCAGGTCATGTCCTCACCTTGCAGGAAACGAGAAAGACGGGATTGCAGGAAGATGTCTCTCATGCTGAGAAAAGCAGAAGGAGACACAACAGGCCATTTGAAACGGTATAGGTATCCTGCATGAGACCAGAGGGGTTGGACAGGACGACCTCTGAGGTTCCCTTCCAACTCTTGTTATAGGACAATCAACAGCAAAACAGATGACAAAGATCTAAAGCATCAACCCTGGCAACTTTAAGACTTTTGGACTTCAACTCCCAGCTTTGCTGGCTGAGGAATTCTGGGAGTTGAAGTCCACAAGTGTTAAAAGTTGCCAAGGCTGGAGACCCCTGATCTAAAGGACTAGGTTGGAGACAGCTGCTCCTGCAGGGAGTCTACCTATTTGATCTTTAAAAGTCAGCACCGACTTAATGGCATCCTCAATATATTATTGAGGATGCCATTATCATGCCAATATATGATTTAAAAAAAAACCACATAATCAATGAACACAAAAATCCAGCTGTCTTGAGAAGATATCTCAGAAAGGTGGAACAAAAGAGAAGAGGACACCCAATGACAAAGTTAGGGACAACGTTACACCAGCAATGGATGCAATGTTGAGCGACCATTGGGTGGACCTTCTCAAAGCTGATCTGTCCCCCAAGTCAGTTTCTTCAGGACAATTTTTTTTAATTTACATTTATATCCCGCCCTTCTCCGAAGACTCAGGGCGGCTTACACTATGTCAAGCAATAGTCTTCATCCATTTGTATATTATATACAAAGTCAACTTATTGCCCCCAACAATCTGGGTCCTCATTTTACCTACCTTATAAAGGATGGAAGGCTGAGTCAACCTTGGGCCTGGTGGGGCTTGAACCTGCAGTAATTGCAAGCAGCTGCTGTTAATAACAGACTGTCTTACTAGTCTGAGCCACAGAGGCCCTAAATCTATCTAGATCAGGGGTCTCCAATCTTGGCAACTTTGAGCCTGGTGGTCAGGCTTTGCTGGCTGGGGAATTCTGGGAGTTGAAGTCCATCAGGCTCAAAGTTGCCAAGGTTGGAGACCCCTGATCTAGATCAAGAGTCTCCAACCTTTCGGACCTCAGGGACCACTAAAGTCATAATTTTAAATCCCAAGGACCACTAATATGAATTTTTAAAAAAGATAAATAGTATTTAGTGCAATATAAAAAATGCAAATAATTTTTCTGCGAACCACCAAAATTTTCTCACGGACCACCAGTGGTTCACAGACCACTGGTTGGTGACCACTGATTTAGATGGTTCATTAAAAGTTGACCTTGGCTTGATCACCAATCACCATTCCAGGAGCTCTCTAAAATGTCAGAAGTTCTCCCTCAAAGAGACCCATTTCTTTGGGGTGGATGTCAAGCCAGCCACCTCTTTGATATCTCCCGACTTGCCAAAGGAATTGGAGTACCCACTTTTGTGGACTAGATATATCAGAGTATGATGGAAGCGGCTTCCTTCCCACCAGGTATGTCGCCCCTGGACCTCCAACGGGCCACCGACTTGGAAAACAAGCCTTCAGGTAGAGAAGACAACCTGAGAGCCTCCAGGGACATAGGATTTTGCATCTCCCATGCACAAATGATGAAATTCATCCTGCAGGATTTTCTTTTCTTTTCCTTTTAAAATTATTACAGGCAACCTGTTTTCTCATCCTGTGTGCCCGGAGAACGCGTGGATAATAACAGCACACAACCCCAAGCATGAAAAACAATGACCAACAGCTGGGTCATCCGAGGTAGCTCTCATAAACCAGCCACACCATGCTGATGACGTCAGAGCATCACACACACACACACGCACCGAGCTCAGCGCTCCAGCAACCTGCTGAACTTAACATTCATAAGGGAGAAGAAACTCCGCCGCCTCTTCGCTTAGCCCGGGATGCGACGTTTGAGCCGAAAAAGGGCTTCAGTTGAGAATCCGACGGAGATGCTAAATCCCCACCACCACCTACTCTTCCCTCTGCAACCCTGCAAAAAAAACAAAAGTCCAGCGAAGGCATTGCATCCAAACGCTTTTACTTCCAACTCCGTGCCCAATCCTACTGAACCCAACCTTTTGCGAGGCTGTGCTGCACGATTCACACGACCGCCGGACGGCTCCTCCTGCGAGCTGCCGCCAGACGAGCAGGGATCCGGGTCTCATGGTTATTTGCCTTTGCTTTTCCGCTCGCGAGGGGTTCAGAATCGAGAGGGATGCTTGCTCTCCTTCCTTCCTCCCTCCCTCTTTCCCTCCCTCCCTCTTTCCTTCCTTCCTTTCTTTTCCTTCCTTCCTTCCTTCCCTTTTCCTTCCTTCCTTCCCTTTTCCTTCCTTCCTTCCTTCCTTCCTTCCTTCCTTCTTCTCTCTCTTCAATATCTATCTATCTATCTATCTATCCATTCAAATCCTCCCCCCTTACCTTTTGGCAGGGACATGGCTGCGTCGTGGCGACTCCCCCCTGGCTCAGATCCGACCCGGCACGCAAGTGAGACGGGCGCAGGTATCCAGGCGCCCGGGAGCGCAACCGCGCGGCATATCCAACAGGTGCGCGCAACCCACCAGCGCGATCTGAGCCCAGGACAGGAACTCCTCACGCCTAGAAGCCCTCGCCCCGCCCAGCTTCCCACCCCATTGGCTTACCTCTCTGCAGGGGCGGGGTCCCGTGGCAGCCCCGCCCCTGCCCAGGTCCCGAGACTTTTGCCCAGGTGATCTTAGAGGAAATTCCAGCTGCCTTGTTGTTCCTCTGCAGGGCGGGGAGCCCGTGACACGCCTGGCAGGATGCGCCCAGCCTCGGGCTGTCCCTGGGCTGCCAACCAGGCTGGGGCACGCGCTCCTGGCCCCAGCTCATGCCAGCAGCTGAGCTGCTCTCGGCATCATCGTGGTCTGATGCCCAAACCAGCATTGCCTGACTTTGCATTGTCCACTGATGAGGAGGAATCTTGGCTCACCTGGGCACCTCCCCACCTCTGCCCAAAGGAGCCCTCCGCATCCCTTTCCGGTGCCCTCCAGTTGAGAGGTCCTTGCATCATCCCGATCTGGGGATCAAACCAGCATTGACCGACTTTGCATCCCATATTGGGAAGGGAATCCTGGTTTAACCAGCATTGGCTGACTTTGCGTTGCATGCTGGGAGAGGAATCCTAGTTTAGCCAGAGTCCTCCAGCTGGGCACTTCTGCCAATGCGTCTTTGGCACTTGTTTCAATGCCCACCTGCCGAGATGCCCTTTGCATCATCTCATCATCATCGGCTGATTTTGCATCGTGCACAGTGAGAGGAATCCTGGTTAATCAGATTCAGCTGGTTTGACTCTGCCTCCTTGCCAATGTGCCTCTGGCACCCGTGTCCAATGTGTGTTTTGGCTGAGTTAGGAGCGTCCTGTCCAGTGATGGGTTTCAAATTTTTTTTACTACCAGTTCTGTGGGCGTGGCTTGGTGGGTGTGGCACGGCCTGGTGGGCGTGGCAGGGGAAGGATATTGCAAAATCCCCATTCCCACCCCACTCTGGGGCCAGCCAGAGGTGCTATTTTGCCGGTTCTCCGAACAACTCAAAATTTCCGCTGCCGGTTCGCCAGAACCTGTCAGAACCCGTTGGATTTCACCCCTGCCCCATTCCCTCCGTTTGTGGTTTGCCGGGCCTCCTCCTTGCTGGCATTGAACTATGGAATGAGTTCTCAGGCTTGTTGTGTTGATTTTGTGAGGGGTGGGTGTGACGAAACAAGGCACGTGCGCTCCCTCCACCAACAACGAGCAATGTCTATTTAGTTTCCCCGTTGCTATGTGAAGTTCAAACTCAACAACAGGCAAAAGAATTTGGACGTATTAATCAGGTCACCACACCCAGCTACCGTTCTGTCAGGGCCTACAATTCACCGATGATTAAAACCACCTGCACCTCCTAAACTGAATTTCCCACTCATCTCTCCTCTAATCTCTCTTCTTCCTCTTAAAACGTTTCCTGCCCTGATCCTCTCTTCAAACTCTTCAAATTTTTTGCCCGATGATATATTTTTTTTCTCAGGTTGGGGATGGGAAAAATCCCATTTTTTTTCATGGAAAACACATTTCTGGGCTATTGCCGGTGAAATGCAAAGGTGCAAAATGCCATTAGTATGACTGAACGGGGGACACCTGCAGTGGTGGGTTTCAAATTTTTTTAATACTGGTTCTGTGGGTGTGGCTTCGTGGGCGTGGCTTGGTGGGTGCGGCAGGGGAAGGATACTGCAAAATCTCCATTCCCACCCCCCTCCAGGGGAAGGATACTGCAAAATCCCCATTTCCTCCCGATCAGCTGGGACTCGGGAGGCAGAGAATAGATGGGGGCGGGGCCAGTCAGAATTTCTACCACCAGTTCTCCAAACTATTCAAAATTTCTGCTACCGGTTCTCCAGAACTGGTCCGAACCTGCTGAAACCCACTTCTGGACACCTGCCTGTTTAGCGATCGTTCAAAGTTAGGATGGGGCTGAAAAGAGTGACTTACGACCAATCCTTGCACTTATGACCGTTGCAACCATGGGCGGGGGGTTATTGACGGGGGATTTGGCAAGTTGCGTGAACGCGATCTCTCCTGATCTCAACCCCAGATGACTTAACGTGACACACCAACATGGTGACAAGAAGGCGGGTTGTCGACTTAACGACCGCAATTGACCCCCCCCCCCAGATTTTAGTCACTAAGCAAAACAGTCGATAAGTGAATCTTTGTCCCATTTTACGGTCTTTCTTGCTGCAGTCACTCAGTGAATCATTGCAGTTGTTAAGTTCGCCACCCGGGTTGCTAAGAGAATCTGGCTTCCCCATTTGCTGGCCGGAAGGTCGTAAAAGGGGATCGAGTGACCCGGGAACATCGCAACCGTCATAAATACGAGCCAATTGCCACGGGTTTGAATTTTGATCACGTCACCATGGGGACGCTGCAACGGTCATAAGTGTGAAGAACGGTCATAAGTCACTTTCTTCTGTGCCGTTGTCACTTTGAGCAGGGTATATGTGGCATTTATTTTTATATCTGTATCTGTATTTCTCTATCTCTATCACTATCTCTCTCCTTCTCTCTCTCTATCATTTATATCTCTCTATCTATTTATCATCTATCTATCCTGTCTATCATCCATCTGTCTGTCTGTCTGTCTATCTTGTCTATCATCCGTCTGTCTGTCAATCTATCATCTGTCTATTCTGTCTATCATCCATCCGTCTGTCTGTCCGTCCGTCCGTCTGTCTATCTATCTTGTCTGTCATCTGTCTGTCTGTCAATCTATCATCTGTCTATTCTGTCTATCATCCGTCTGTCTGTCTGTCTGTCTATCTATCTTGTCTATCATCTGTCTGTCTGTCAATCTATCATCTGTCTATTCTGTCTATCATCCGTCCGTCTGTCCGTCCGTCCGTCTGTCTGTCTGTCTGTCTATCTGTCTATTCTGTCTATCATCCATCCGTCTGTCTGTCTGTCTGTCTGTCTATCTTGTCTATCATCTGTCTATTCTGTCTATCATCCATCTGTCTGTCTGTCTGTCTGTCTATCTTGTCTATCATCCGTCTGTCTGTCAATCTATCATCTGTCTATTCTGTCTATCATCCGTCTGTCTGTCTGTCTGTCTGTCTGTCTGTCTGTCTGTCTGTCTGTCTGTCTATCTATCTATCTATCTATCTATCTATCTATCTATCTATCTATCTATCTATCTGTCTGTCTATCGTCTGTCTCCTTCTGCCTGCCTATCTGTCAAAAAAAAAAAAGAAATACCCCAAAGAAAGCAAGAATGTTCTTAAAAGCTGCCCCTGACTTCGCTACCCGTGGCAAAAAAGGTGACGGTCAATGATCCCAATCTCCCACACACACTTCCCCCCCCCAGCTCCTTTGACCTCTGCTTATCAAAAGACGAACAGGAAACAGGCGGATGCTGTAAGCAAAGTCTTCCCGCTCGCAGAATCCACAAGCTGAATTTACCTGAAAGCCGTTGCACCATCATGGCAAACCCTGGAAATCCAGCAGAAAAAAATAATAATAAAAATTATGCGAATGCAAAACCAAACGACACAAAGGAAAACCTCAGATTTCTAGCCAAGATAAATCTCAGGGAAAGTCTTGAATCACTTAGAGCAGGGGTCTCCAACCTTGGCAACTTTAAGCCTGGTGGACTTCAATTCCCAGAATTCCTCAGCCAGCTTTGCTTTGTTTTGTTGGCTGCTTTGCTGGCAGCTTTGTTTTGCTGGCTGGGGCATTCTGGGAGTTGAAGTCCTCCAGGCTTAAAGTTGCCAAGGTTGGAGACCCCTGACTTCAACCCCACTTTCAGTTGAATGCAGTGAATCGTGCCTTACATACAGAGAACAGTGGTGCAAAATGAGGATTGCAGGTGTAGCTGGTTTTCATGCTTTGATTGAAGTGTGCAAACCAAGGGTGCGCTGCCTTGCAGTATCCTTCCCCTAGAGTGGGGTGGGTATGGAGATTTTGCAGTATCCTTCCCCCGGAATGGGGTGGGAATGGAGATTTTGCAGTATCCTTCCCCCAGAGTGGGGAGGGAATGGAGATTTTGCATTATCCTTCCCACAGTGGGGTGGGAATGGGGATTTTGCAGTATCCTTCCCCCAGAGTGGGGTGGGAATGGAGATTTTGCAGTATCCTTCCCCTCGAGTGGGGAGGGAATGGGGATTTTGCAGTATCCTTCCCCCGGAGTGGGGTGGGAATGGGGATTTTGCAGTATCCTTCCCCCGGAGTGGGGTGGGAATGGGGATTTTGCAGTATCCTTCCCACAGAGTGGGGTGGGAATGGAGATTTTGCAATATCCTTTCCCCAGGAGTGGGGCGGGAATGGGGATTTTGCAGTATCCTTCCCCTAGAGTGGAGATTTTGCAGTATCCTTACCCTGGAGTGGGGTAGGAATGGAGATTTTGCAGTATCCTTCCTCTGGAGTGAGGTGGGTATGGAGATTTTGCAGTATCCTTCCCCCGGAGTGGGGTGGGAATGGGGATTTTGCAGTATCCTTCCCCCGGAGTGGGGTGGGAATGGGGATTTTGCAGTATCCTTCCCACAGAGTGGGGTGGGAATGGGGATTTTGCAGTATCCTTCCCCCGGAGTGGGGTGGGAATGGGGATTTTGCAGTATCCTTCCCCCCTAGAGTGGGGAGGGAATGGAGATTTTGCAGTATCCTTACCCCCGGAGTGGGGAGGGAATGGAGATTTTGCAGTATCCTTCCCCTGTCATGCCACCGAGCCACGCCCACCAAGTCAGACCACGCCCACCAAGCCACGCCCACAGAACCGGTAGTGAAAAAAATTGGATTCCACCACTGGACTTTGGAAGTCTTCTAGTCCAGGGGTCTCCAACTTTGGTCCCTTTAAGACTTGTGGATTTCAACTCCCAGAGTCCCTCAGCCAGCGAAGCTGGCTGAGGAACTCTGGGAGTTGAAGTCCACAAGTCTTAAAGGGACCAAGGTTGGAGACCCCTGTTCTTGTCCAACCCCCTGCTTAGGCAGGGAATCCTATATATTACAAGGATGGTTAACCTTTTCTGGTCTGAGTGCCCAAAGCACACGCGCACATGGGCGAATATGTGCATGCACATCCAAATCCCCAAAAATGCAATGTGGGTGTGGCCCCTGCGCATGTGCCCTGCCCCAATGCATTTGCACGTGTCCCACATGCATCCCACCCACCCCTGTACATATGTGTGCAACCCCCCACATGCTCACACTCCCCATACCTGCACCCCCTCCTGCCAGCATCCTGTCCCGCCGCGCTTGTGCACACAACCTCCCACACGTGACCCACCCACCCCCTGCATGCGCAGCAGAGACCTGACGACCAGCTGGCTGGCGGGAGGCGCGCGGGCGCATGCATTGCAAACATGCACTGGGGCGATGGCTCGAGTGCCCACAGAGAGGGCGCTGCGTGCCATCGGTTCGCCCTCACAGTTCTAGTTCCTTCACCCAAGGTAGCCCAGTTGGCAGGACTCCTCCTCCGCCATCAGCTCAACCCTGGGTAAATCGAGCAACCCCGAAAACAGAACCAAAGCCGCCTCACTCCGCCTTGTGGTGACCCTCAAGTCAGCCTTCAAGCCATCTTCCCATCAAGGTGAGGTCAACGCAAGCGAAGCGACGGTGATTAAATCTTCCTCGGTTTTTCAGAGAAAATGGGGTTTCCTCTGATGCAAATTTACAAGTTTCGGCCGAGGGACTTTTTTTAAAAAAAAAAGAAAAAAAGAAAAAACCCCACAAAAACCCAAAACCTGCAGTGAGTTGGGAAGTTTATCACGCCACACCCCATCTGTCACCTCTATAACTGTCTGGTTCGGTTCTGCAACCCAACAAGACAGACACAGACTTCAGAGGATCATTAGAACTGCAGAAACAATAATTGCTACCAACCTGCCTTCCATTGAGGACCTGTATACTGCACGAGTCAAAAAGAGGGCTGTGAAAATATTTACACATCCCTCGCATCCTGGACATAAACTGTTTCAACTCCTACCCTCAAACGACGCTATAGAGCACTGCACAACAGAACAACTAGACACAATTTTTCCCGAAGGCCATCACTCTGCTAAACAAATAATTCCCTCAACACTGTCAAACTATTTACTAAATCAGCACTACTATTAATCTTCTCATAGTTCCCATCACCAATCTCCTTCCACTTATGACTGTATGACTGTAACTTTGTTGCTGGCAATCCTTATGATTTGTATTGATATATTGACCATCAATTGTGTTGTAAGTGTTGTACCTTGATGAAGGTATCTTTTCTTTTATGTACACTGAGAGCATATGCACTAAGACAAATTCCTTGTGTGTCCAATCACACTTGGCCAATAAAAAATTCTATTCTATTCTATTCTATTCTATTCTATTCTATTCTATTCTATTCTATTCTATTCTATTCTATTCTATTCTATTCTATTCTATTCTATTCTATTCCGTTCTTCTCTTCTTTTCCCTTCCATACCTTATGATTCTTGATGAAGGTATTTTTTTCTTTTATATACACTGAGAGCATCTGCACCAAGACAAATTCCTTGTGTGTCCAATCACACTTGGCCAATAAAAAATTCTATTCTATTCTATTCTATCCTGCTGCGATGTCCGACGATGAGAATTTCACCCCAAAAATAAACCTTCGTGAATGCTGATGGCTTCGTGTCTTGGCCAACGGCCTCCTTCTGTGAAGGCCTTCGCACATCTCAGCAGGCTTCCTTGGTGTGTCCTCGAAGAGTTTCTCTCATTCTCCTGTTTCCCCCACCTCTTCCTTCCTCGTTGTGGTGAGGCCTTCCAGCCTCCCTCCTGATCTTTCCAGTCCCAGATTTGCACCGGCTCCCGATATTTTTGCTTCTGTCCTTTTTCCGCCCCCACCCCCCATTCCTGGCATTTCCTGGACTGCCATTTGTCAGAAATGGTGTAGGGCCGTGATGGTGATCATTGATCACCTGATCGTTAGAGGCTTTTCTTTTCTTTTAAAAGCATTTTTTTTGCCTTCAAAAGTAAAAAAAAAGTCTCTGACGATCAGGCAACTCAGCTGGGATCGTCAGAGGAGCTTTTTAAAAGAATTTTAAAAGAATTTTAAAAGAATTTTTTAACAACCTCTTCGGCCGAAGAGGTTGTGGAAAAAATGCTTTTAAAAGCCTCTGATGATCCCAGCTGAGCTGCGTGATCGTCAGAGACTTTTTTTTTACTTTTAAAAGCATTTTTTCCGCCGAACAAAAAATGTTTTTAAAAGCCTCTGATGATCCCAGCTGAGCTGCGTGATCGTCAGAGACTTTTTTTTTACTTTTAAAAGCATTTTTTCAGCCGAAGAAAAAATGCTTTTAAAAGCCTCTGATGATCCCAACTGAGCTGCGTGATCGTCAGAGACTTTTTTTTACTTTTAAAAGCATTTTTTCAGCCGAAGAAAAATGCTTTTAAAAGTTTTTTTAAAAAAACCTCTGATGATCGCGCAGCTCAGCTGGGCATGGGTGGGAGGGGCAGGGATTTTTGCTACCGGTTCTCTGAACCACCTGCCGCCATTGCTACCGGATCGGGCAATCCAGTCCGAACCGGGACCATTTCACCCCTGATGCAGATCCTAACTGGAGGCCCATCCTCAGTCAGAGGACATTTCTGCTGACTTTCCCAGCCTACTTAGGACGGGATTGGGATCTTTACTGCAAAGGCAAAAAAGTCAATATTCCTCCTTTTTTTTTTTAAATTAAAGCTCTGAGCAAACAGATGAGTGATTTTAACTAGCAAAGTGACTTTAATAATTGTGTGATTTCTCTGATGGGCTCATTCTGCCCCCTAGTGACCGTTGAATAAATTACAGAATCCACCCAGTGAATTCGCTCCAGGAAACCCATCACTTTAACACAATCACATTACGGGAAGTATTTGTTTTTATGAACTTTTATTAATTTTTAGTCACAGCAGAGATACCTGAGGTAAAGCATTGCTCATTCCTGTTTCAATTTTTCTTCACTGCTCAACGTCCAGTCGGGTTTTCCCTGCCGCAGATTCCAGGTAGCAACGTCCTCAAAACACTGAATCCATCTATCATGAAAACTTCTGGTAAGATTCCAGAGGCTGAAACCTCCAGAGTTAACTGGCTGGATTTTCCACACCTGCTCCCGGCCTTCTTGGTGAGGATGTAGGCAAGGTCTTGGATTTATTTTAGTAGAAAGTGTAGGAAGTTAGCACCTACCTCCAGAGCTGGGTTTCAGCAGGTTCTGACTAGTTCTGGAAAACCGGTAGCAGAATTGAGTAGTTTGGAGAACTGGCAGTAAAAATTCTGACTGGTCCCGCCCCCATCTATTCTCTGCCTCCCGAGTCCCAGCTGATCGGGAGGAAATGGGGGTTTTGTAGCAACCTTCCCCAGGAATGGGGTGGGAATGGAGATTTTACAGTATCTGTCCCCTGCCACACCCACCAAGCCACGCCTACCAAGCCATGTCACACCACGGCCACCAAGCCACACCCACAGAATTGGTAGTAAAAAAAAATTTGAAACCCACCACTGCCCACTTCTCACTTAGGAAAATGAGATATTTTAGGAAATATTAAAAGGGGCAGAATATTTCCCCTAGAAGGGAAGCAGAAACTCAGCCCCCTTCCCCTTTGTCAATGGGCCATTAAGGCCTGGGCCAGTCTATTCTACATAACAAAAGATCTACCTCCTTCAGGCAGAGCCATAGTAGGAATTGCCCAAAGAACCTTTCATTACATCATCACCCAGCAAGGCTCAACCAAGCCTGGGATGCAGACAACCTACAAAGTTACCCCTGCATGGCCCCATGGGTGTCTGACAACCAATCAGAATACAAGCTCAAATTCAAAGCCCAACAGAGGGCATAAATATCTCTCTCTCTCTCTCTCTCTCTCTCTCTCTCTCTCTCTCTCCCTCCCTCCCTCCCTCCCTCCCTCCCTCCCTCCCTCCCTCCCTCCCTCTCTCTCTCTCTCTCTCTCTCTCTCTCTCTCTCTCTCTCCCATGTGCCTTTTTTTGCCCAGGATCTGAAATTATGTGATCCAGTCCACCATTAAACCATCTTTCCAAGCAGTCTCCATGTTTCCAGAGTCTTTCTTCCCACTTGAAATTGAACCCAGATGGACATTTCTTCAGTATCAGTATCAACAGTGGAGACCTTCAAATTTCTAGATTCTACTATATCGCAAGATCTAAAATGGACAGCTAACATCAAAAATATCATCAAAAAAGCAAAACAAAGAATGTTCTTTCTGCGCCAGCTCAGAAAGCTTAAACTGCCCAAGGAGCTGCTGATCCAGTTCTACAGAGGAATGATTGAGTCTGTCATCTGCACCTCTATAACTGTCTGGTTTGGTTCTGCAACCCAACAAGACAGAAACAGACTTCAGAGGATCATTAGAACTGCAGAAAAAACCATGGCTACCAACCTCCCTTCCGTTGAGGACTTGCCTACTGCATGAGTCAAAAAGAGGGCTGTGAAAATATTTACAGACCCCTCACATCCTGGACATGAATTGCTTCAACTCCTACCCTCAAAATGACGCTATGGAGCACTGCACACCAGAACAACTAGACACAAGAAGAGTTTTTTCCCAAACGCCATCACTCTGTTAAACAAATAATTCCCTCAACACTGTCAAACTATTTACTAAATCTGCATTACTATTAGTCTTCCCATCATTCCTATCATCCATCTTCTCCCACTTATGACTGTATGACTCTAACTTTGTTGCTGGTATCCTTACAATTTATATTGATATTGATTGTTTCTTGATTGCTCATTTGTATCCTATGACTATCATTAAGTGTTGTACCTTATGATTCTTGATGAACGTATCTTTTCTTTTATATACACTGAGAGCGTATGTACCAAAGACAAATGCCTTGTGTGTCCAATCACGCTTGGCCAATAAAAAAATTCTATTCTATTCTATTCTATTCTATTCTATTCTATTCTATTCTATTCTATTCTATTCTATTCTATTCCTCTCCTCTCCTCTCCTCTTCTCTCCTCTCCTCTCCTCTCCTCTCCTCTCCTCTCCTCTTCTCTTCCTCCCCTTTATTCTATTCTATTCTATTCTATTCTATTCTATTCTATTCTATTCTATTCTATTCTATTCTATTCTATTCTATTCTATTCTATTCTATTCCTCTCCTCTCCTCTTCTCTCCTCTCCTCTCCTCTCCTCTCTCTTCTCTTCTCTTCCTCCCCTTTATTCTATTCTATTCTCTTCTATTCTATTCTATTCTATTCTATTCTATTCTATTCTATTCTCTCCTCCTCTCCTCTCCTCTCCTCTCCTCTCTCTCCTCCTCTCTCCTCTCCTCTCCTCTCTCTTCTCTTCCTCCCTTTATTCTATTCTATTCTATTCTATTCTATTCTATTCTATTCTATTCTATTCTATTCCTCCTCTCCTCTCCTCTCCTCTCCTCTCTCTTCTCTTCTCTTCCTCCCCTTTATTCTATTCTATTCTATTCTATTCTATTCTATTCTATTCTATTCTATTCCTCTCCTCTCCTCTCCTCTCCTCTTCTCTTCCCCCCCTTTTTTCTATTCTTTTCTATTCTATTCTTTTCTTTTCTATTCTATTCTATTCTATTCTATTCTATTCTATTCTATTCCTCCTCTCCTCTCCTCCTCTCTCTTCTCTTCTCTTCCTCCCTTTATTCTATTCTATTCTATTCTATTCTATTCTATTCTATTCTATTCTATTCTATTCTATTCTATTCATTCTATTCTCCTCCTCTCTTCTTCTCTTCCTCCCTTTATTCTATTCTATTCTATTCTATTCTATTCTATTCTATTCTATTCTATTCTATTCTATTCTATTCTATTCTAATATCCTCTCCTCTCCTCTCCTCTCCTCTCCTCTCCTCTCCTCTTCTCTTCTCTTCTCTTCATCATTCTATTCTATTCTATTCTATTCTATTCTATTCTATTCTATTCTATTCTATTCTATTCTATTCTATTCCCCTTCTCTCTTCTCTTCTCTTCTCTTCTCTTCCTCCCTTTATTCTATTCTATTCTATTCTATTCCTATCTCTCTTCTCTTCTCTTCTCTTCTCTTCTCTCTCTCCTCTCTCTTCTCTTCTCTTCCTCCCTTTATTCTATTCTATTCTATTCTATTCCATTCTATTCTATTCTATTCTGTTCTATTCTATTCTATTCTATTCTATTCTATTCCTCTCCTCTCCTCTCTCTTCTCTTCTCTTCCTCCTTTGTTCTATTCTATTCTATTCTATTCTATTCTATTCTATTCTATTCTATTCTATTCTATTCCTCTCTCTCTCTCTCTCTCTTCTCTTCTCTCTCTTCCTCCTTTGTTCTATTCTCTCCTCCTCTCTTCTCTTCTCTTCTCTTCTCTTCTCTTCTCTTCTCTTCTCTCTTCCTCCTTTATTCTATTCTATTCTATTCTGTTCCTCTCCTCTCCTCTCCTCTCTCTTCTCTTCTCTTCCTCCCCTTTATTCTATTCTATTCTATTCTATTCTATTCTATTCTATTCTATTCTATTCTATTCTATTCCTCTCCTCTCCTCTCTCTTCTCTTCTCTTCCTCCCCTTTATTCTATTCTATTCTATTCTATTCTATTCTATTCTATTCTATTCTATTCTATTCTATTCTATTCTATTCTATTCTATTCCTCTCCTCTCCTCTCCTCTCCTCTCCTCTCCTCTCCTCTCCTCTCCTCTTCTCTTCTCTTCTCTTCCTCCCCTTTATTCTATTCTATTCTATTCTATTCTATTCTATTCTATTCTATTCTATTCTATTCTATTCTATTCTATTCTATTCCTCTCCTCTCCTCTCCTCTCCTCTCTCTTCTCTTCTCTTCCTCCCCTTTATTCTATTCTATTCTATTCTATTCTATTCTATTCTATTCTATTCTATTCTATTCTATTCCTCTCCTCTCCTCTCTCTTCTCTTCTCTTCCTCCCCTTTATTCTATTCTATTCTATTCTATTCTATTCTATTCTATTCTATTCTATTCTATTCTATTCTATTCTATCCTATTCTATTCTATTCCTCTCCTCTCCTCTTCTCTTCTCTTCTCTTCCTCCCCTTTATTCTATTCTATTCTATTCTATTCTATTCTATTCTATTCTATTCTGTTCTATTCTATTCTGTTCTGTTCTATTCCTCCTCTCCTCTCTCTCTCTTCTCTTCCTCCTTTGTTCTATTCTATTCTATTCTATTCTATTCTATTCTATTCTATTCTATTCTATTCTATTCTATTCTATTCTATTCTATTCCTCTCCTCTCCTCTCTCTTCTCTTCTCTTCCTCCCCTTTATTCTATTCTATTCTATTCTATTCTATTCTATTCTATTCCTCTCCTCTCCTCTCTCTTCTCTTCTCTTCCTCCCCTTTATTCTATTCTATTCTATTGTATTCTATTCTATTCTATTCTATTCTATCCTATTCTATTCTATTCCTCTCCTCTCCTCTTCTCTTCTCTTCTCTTCCTCCCCTTTATTCTATTCTATTCTATTCTATTCTATTCTATTCTATTCTATTCTATTCTATTCTATTCTATTCTATTCTATTCTTGCAACAAAAGCATTCAAGATCTTCTGAAGAACCCTTCCTTCCCAAGCCTGCAGAACTGGAGGCCTGAAGAATCAATGAATTGCATAAGTAAACAGCAGGCAGATACTAGAAGCTTTATTTTTCTCCACCCACTTCCATTCCTGGCATTCTTTCTGATGAAGTTCCTGAAGAATGCACAGAACACACAGTGGGAGAGTGGCATCATGCTAATTTCTTCCTGGAATGGAAGAAGGATTGTTCCTTTAGGTTGCATAGTTCCCCACTTGAGATCCACAAACACACATGCACTCAAAATATAAATGAAGTCTTGAGAAGCAATTAGCAGTCTTCCAATATTTGAGGGGTTGCCACAGAGAAGAGGGGGTCAATCCAGGTGTAAAATGCTCCCGGTTCGGACCGGATCGGCTGATCTGGTAGCAATGGTGGCGAGTGGTTTGGAGAACCGGTAGCAAAAATCCCTGCCCCCCCCACACAGCCCATGCCCACCCAATCGCCCGGTCCCCCGCTTGCCTGCTTGCCGCTTCTTTTAAAAAATGCTTTTAAAAGGTTAAAAAAAAGGTTCTGATGATCACAGCTAAGCTGCATGATCTCAGAGCTTTTATTTTACTTTTAAAAGCATTTTTTTTACAACCCATTCGAGAAAAAAAATTCAGCCAAGCTTCTGCCTTGCTAATTCCGATTTGCTTCTTAGAATTGGTTGCGGCGATGAGTCATATTTTCTAATCTTTGTGTTTCTTTCAGTTAATCTCTGGCAGGAACTCATACAATGGTACCAGGGCAGGCCCTGTTTCCTGACAAAATGTTCAGAGCATTAAAAATCTGATCCGTCCAAGGAGCGGATGCTATAATAATCTCCACAAACGTACATGTTTTCCTTCCTTTCCGTTGCCTGCTCCAGTTCTTCCCTCCCTTTGTTGTCAATTTTAGAATAACCCTAACCCTAACCTATTCTGTAAACTGCCTTAAGTCGCCATGGGCGAATAGGCAGCTATATTAAATAAATAAACAAATAAACAAACAAATAAACAAATAGAATGAAAGGAAGGAAGGAAGGAAGGAAGGAAGGAAGGAAGGAAGGAATAAATAATAAAATAAAATAAAATAAAATAAAATAAAACCCCACCCCTTTCTGACAGCACCTAGCCAAGTTTGGTTCATCTTAAAACAAGCTAAGTGAGTTTAGAGCTGGTTAATTTGGCCTTCTGCAGCTGACCAATGGTGATCTTGTCAGCGCCAATTGCTTTGAAGTGCTTGCCTAGGTCTTTAGGCACAGCTCCCAGTGTGCCGAGTACCACTGGAACCACCTGCACTGGTTTATGCCAGAGTCTCTGCAATTCGATTCTCAAATCTTGATATCTGGTGACTTTTTCAAGTTGTTTCTCATCGATTCTGCTGTCACCAGGTATGGCAATGTCGACGATCCATACTTTTTTCTTCTCCACAATTGTAATATCCGGGGTATTGTATTCCAAAACTTTGTCAGTCTGTACTCGGAAGTCGCACAGTACTTTTGCATGCTCATTTTCAATCACTTTTTCAGGCTTATGATCCCACCAGTTCTTTGCTACAGGCAGATGGTAGTTGTGACACAAGTTCCAGTGGACCATCGGAGCAACTGTGTTGTGACGTTGTTTGTAGTCGGTCTGAGCTATTGTCTTACAACAGCTCAGCATGCGATCAATGGTTTCATCCGCTTCTTTGCAGAGTCTGCATTTGGGGTCATCAGCAGATTTTTCTATTCTGGCTTTGATTACATTCATTCTGTTGGCTTGTTCTTGGGCTGCAACAATTATTATTATTTTATTTACACAAAATGACAGTATACAAGCAAATGAGATAATTATGCTGGATTTCTTCTTCTTCTTCTTCTTCTTCTTCTTCTTCTTCTTCTTATTATTATTATTATTATTATTATTATTATTATTATTATTATTTCATTGTAGTAGCTGTTTGATACCAGAATAGGTCTGGGTGGCTTACCCTTCAAACCAGAATACATAAAAAAAATGAATAGAACAGGACAGAACTGAATTTTTTATTGCCAAGTGTGATGGGACAAACAAGGAATTTGTCTTGGTGCATACGCTCTCGGAGTACATAAAAGAAAGATACGTTCATCAAGAATTCTAAGGTACAACACTTAATGCTAGTCATAGGATACAAATAAGCAATCAAAAAACAATGATCAAATATCAGTACCACTGAACCAATCAATATCAATATAAATCGTAAGGATACAAGCAACAAAGTTACAGTCATACAGTCATAAGTGGAAGGAGACGGATGATGGGAACGATGAGAAGATTAATAGTAGTGCACTAGTGTTTGGACAAACCTTATCCTACAGACCAGTGTTTCTCCTGGCAAATTTAAGATGTTCCTGGCGAATTTAAGATGTTCATCTTCAACTCCCAGAATTCCTGGTCAGCCCTTTGGACTTCAGTTCCCATAATTCCCTTCAGAGGTTCTTGATGCCCTCTGAGCTTGATAGTTTTCTTGCAAGACGTTTTATTACCAAACTAGGTAACATCATCAGTGCTAAAGGGAGTGGGGTTTGTGGAGAGGAGGAGGAGGAGGAGGAGGAGGGAGAATGACTGTAGAGTCCTTGGTGCCCTGTGATCTAAGGTCCTAAGGGCACCAAGGACTCTACAGTCATTCTCCCTCCTCCTCCTCCTCCTCCTCCTCCTCCTCTCCAGAAACCCCACTCCCTTTAACACTGATGATTCTGTGAGTTAAACTTACTTGTCGAAGGCGACGAATTCCAAGTTTTCTAAGCCTAGGATTTCAAGTCTGGTGGGATAAGGTATTTTGTTGTTTTCAGAGGAATGGAGAACTCTTCTTGTGAAATATTTCTGGACACGTTCAATTGTATTGATGTCAGAGATGTGGTCAGGGTTCCAAACAGGCGAGCTGTATTCTGGAATTGGTCTAGCAAATGTTTTATATGCTCTGGTTAGTAGTGTGGTGTTTTTGGAAAAGAAGCTACGCAAAATAGAGGCATTGACATGTGTGTGTGTGTGTGTGTGTGTGTGTGTGTATATACTCCCCACCTTTTCCAGCTCCAGCCCTCCTCCTCCTCCTCAGAAACCCCTCCCTTTAACACTGATGATTCTGTTACAGAAGTCATATTTTCTGCAATCTAGATTAAAGCGGTTGACATTAAGTTTAAATCTATTAGTTGCTCTAGTATTATTGCAATTAAAGCTGAAGTAGTCTTTAACAGGAAGGACATTACAACAGATGATTCTGTTACAGAAGTCATATTTTCTGCAATCTAGATTAAAGCGGTTGACATTAAGTTTAAATCTATTAGTTGCTCTAGTATTATTGCAATTAAAGCTGAAGTAGTCTTTAACAGGAAGGACATTACAATAGATGATTCTGTTACAGAAGTCATATTTTCTGCAATCTAGATTAAAGCGGTTGACATTAAGTTTAAATCTATTAGTTGCTCTAGTATTATTGCAATTAAAGCTGAAGTAGTCTTTAACAGGAAGGACATTACAACAGATGATTCTGTTACAGAAGTCATATTTTCTGCAATCTAGATTAAAGCGGTTGACATTAAGTTTAAATCTATTAGTTGCTCTAGTATTATTGCAATTAAAGCTGAAGTAGTCTTTAACAGGAAGGACATTACAACAGATGATTCTGTGAGTTAAGCTTACTTGTCGAAGGCGACGGAATTCCAAGTTTTCTAAGCCTAGGATTTCAAGTCTGGTGGGATAAGGTATTTTGTTGTTTTCAGAGGAATGGAGAACTCTTCTTGTGAAATATTTCTGGACACGTTCAATTGTATTGATGTCAGAGATGTGGTCAGGGTTCCAAACAGGCGAGCTGTATTCTGGAATTGGTCTAGCAAATGTTTTATATGCTCTGGTTAGTAGTGTGGTGTTTTTGGAAAAGAAGCTACGCAAAATAGAGGCATTGACATGTGTGTGTGTGTGTGTATATACTCCCCCCCACCTTTTCCAGCTCCAGCCCTCCCTCCCTCCCTCCCCAAACCCTTCGGAACCCACCCCCACCACCCCCAAGCCGGCCCCCAAGGAAAAGCCCGGCTAGGGGAACGCGTCTCCTTTAAGAATGGAACGGAATGTATCAAAACAAAAGCGCCGGCCGCCCATTGGCCGCCCTCCGGCCACGTGACCCCACAGCTGATTTCCTGCGCTTTTATCCCTTTGCCTTTGATCTCCTTCGGCTGCTTCGGCTCCTGTCGGCCAGTGCGGGGCTTGGCGGCCGGAGGATTTTTAATTCTTTATTTTTTAATTTTTTTTCCCCTTCTTCTTTTTTCTTTTTTCTTTTTCTTCTTCTTCTTCTTCTTCTTCCCCTTACGAAGTTTCCTCTCCTGGAGAACCGCCCGCCTGGCTTCCCCGCAGCCGACCGCCAGGATTGATTGATCGGTATTGGGGGGGGAGGGGGGACCCCCACCCCCATATTCTACGCTCTTGGGGTGTCGTGTCCCCTACACACCCGGGCTTCTTTCCCCCCATCCCCCCGAGCCCTTCCCCACCACGCGCGGACAAAGGCGAAGCGGCCGGGGCCGGCAGCAGAGGAGAAAGGCACCCGGGCTGGGTTGGGGGTTTCCTCCATGGCGCAGGCGGCTCCGCTCAACCTGCTGGAGCCCGGCGGCTTCCCCATCCAGGTGGAGCACGATCGGAAGCGGAGGCAGTTCACCGTCCGCTTGAACGGTAAGGGGGGCCCGGCCGGGGAGGAGAAAGAAGGCTGGAGTGAGGGGGGAAGGGAACCCCACCCGGGGTTCCCTTCTACCCACCCACCCCGCTCTGCAATTGGGGGGGGGGGTCTTTTGTTCACCACCTGCCAGGGCAAGAGTTCCCCCCACCCCGTTGCTGCTGATCTGGCAAACCCATCAGATCTGGGGTGGGGGTGGTGTTGCAAGCCCTTGCCTGGTTGGGGGGGGAGGGGGAGGGGGGCTTGATTTAGTCATGAAAGGGGGTGGGGGCAGAGGGGGGGGTCTCAGCAGGGCTGGGGGCTGCAAAGGTGGCCGCTTAAACTCCCAACCTTCCCTCCCTCTCCCCCCACTCCCATCCAACGAAAACCTGGAGATGAAGGAAAGTGGGGAAATGGGGGGGGCGGGGGGCGAGAGAGAAGGCTTTGATTTCAAAAGCGGCCCTGGCTTTTGCAACCGGGCGCCCCCGTGCTCGCCCTGCTGGGTTTAGGAAAAAAAGCCCCTGCCTTCTCCTCCTCCTCCTCCTCCTCCTCCGCTTTCGCTTTCTATTTTTAAACCCGGGCTCAGATGATGGAGCTCTCAACACGGCCTTGGACAGTTAATTATCCTGGCTTTGAGACCTCCTGAATTTCTTGGGGGTGGGGGGGGGACGGTTGCTGAACTGAGTCGCTTGGTTTTGGCGACAGGCCGTTGAGTGGATTGAACCCTCAACCTGCAGTGAAGGGTTTTGACAGTTGGGAGAGGGGGGGGGCTGTTGAGCTGGCTTTGATTGACTTTTGGGAGGCTTGGAAAGTCGCCAATGCTGGCTTGGTTCGAGGTGTCTGAAGCCTCCCCCTTCTGCTAGCTGGCTGGCTTGCCCTTGGCTAGGTGGTCAGGAGCCCAGCTAGGATGGATAATCTGCAAAGGCTGGCTTTGCAGAATTTGCGTTAAAGAAACCAAGCCCATCCCAGGATGAGTTAGCATAGTGGTTTGTCAAATAGGGAAAACTTTTCAGACCGGTGGGACTTCAACTCCCAGAATTCTCCAGCCGGCATAACTTTTCGCTGAAAGGAAAACCCTTTGGAGAGCGAAACAAACCCAATGAACTTGATTTATAGTTGGGGCAGATGTAGCTGGCTGAGGAATTCTGGGAGGCGAAGTCCACCCCGCCTGAAAAGTTTCCACGTTTTGAAAACCGTGGTTTAGCAAAAATCTATCAACCTAGCCTGTGTGATTTGTGGCTTAGAGGTTTTGAGTAGATCAATCCCTTGGCCTTTATTTAGTACTTTGTACCGGTAGTTAAACCATGGTTTAATAGGGAAGTGCAAACTAATTTCTGGTATAGTATATGCACGTAACACATAGGAGCGAAAGGGTGAAGATCGTCTCTTTCAAACTGTCTTCGTTTTTTCTTGCCGTTCTTCACTTTAAAAAAAAAGTTGGCGGTTTTTGTTAAAGCTCATGCTTATTTTATTCAGGCTCCGTAGATGACTCAAAAATGAACGCTGGCCCATAGGACAGATTTGGCTGCTTAAAACGGCTGAAAATAGAAATGCACAGAATGGCCTTACTTTTTCTCTTGGGCCTGGCATCGCTGAGAATGATCTACTGTCTTTTGGACAATGGGTGAAAGTAAACAGCGAATGAATTTCGCAGGCTGGAAGAGCCAACGGAATCAAGCTTTCCTTAAATAGCACAAGGTTAAAATAGTTCCATAGTGACGGGATTGCAAAGGAAATCTGCCGGAGCTATAACTCAAGTTCATGGAAAGTGGGGGGGGGGGAGTTGTTTCTCTCCAAAGGTTTTGTTTCGGCTAAAAAGATTTTTGTAAAGGCATCTTGGATTCCCTTCGGTTGGGGAGAGAGCACGAATAGCCTCTTTTAGCCATATTTATACAAGAACAGAGCAGTTGAGAGAGAGGTGAGGAGAAACCAGATCAACAAATGCTTGGATTTATCGGCTCGGGTTTAGGAAAGTTATCCAGAGTTGGGGTATCCGCCTGGCATGGTTAAAAGTCATGATTCAGGGAGACATGACAGCAGTGTTCCAATATTTGAGGGGCTCTTACAAAGACGAGGTGTGTGTGTGTGTGTGTGTGTCGAATTATTTTCCAAAGTACCGAAAGGCAAGACGAGAAAAAAAAATGGATGGAAACAAACCAAGGAGAGAAGCAACCTAGAACTAAGGAGAAATTTCCTAATGGTGAAGAACCTTCAGAAGTTGTGGTTCCATCCCTGGAGACTGCACAACCGTTTATCTGAAGTGATAGAGGGGCTCCTGCTCCTGTTGCGAAGTCGTGTCCGATCCATTGTGACTCCATGGACAATGTTCCTCCAGGCCTTCCTGTCCTCTCCCATCCTTTGGAGTCCATTGAAGCTCCCGCCAACTGCTTCAGTGACTCCATCCAGCCACCTCCTTCTCTGTCGTCCCCTTCTTCTTTTGCCCTCAATCGTTCCCAGCATTAGGCTCTTCTCCAGGGAGTCCTTCCTTCTCATTAGGTGGCCAAAGGATTTGAGTTTCCTCTTCAGGATCTGGCCTTCTAAAGAGCAGTCAGGGTTGATCTCCTCTAGGACTGACCGGTTGGATGGCCTTGCAGTCCAAGGGACTCGCAGGAGTCTTCTCCAGCACCAGAGTTCAAAGGCCTCGATTCTTTGGTGCTCAGCCTTCCTTATGATCCAACTTTCACAGCCATGTATAGCCACAGGGTAGGGCCCCATAAAGTCAAATTGGTTTGATTAAAGCTCAGCCTATCAGACCTATAATTCTATCAGACCTATAATTCTATCATCCTGACTTAAGACACGGAATCAGAAGGCACCTTGGAGGTCTTCTAGTCCAACCCCCTGCTTAGGCAGAAAACCCTACACCACTTCAGACAAATAGTTTTCCAACATCTTAAAAACTTCCAGTGTTGGAGCATTCACAACTTATGGAGGCAAGTTGTTCCACTGATTAATTGTTCTAACTGTCAGGCAATTTCACCTTAGTTCTAAGTTGCTTCTCTCCTTGATTAGTTTCCACCCATTGCTTCTTGTCTTGCCCTCAGGTGCTTTGGAGAATAGCTTGACTCCCACTTCTTTGTGGCAGCCCCTGAGATATTGGAACACTGCTATCATGTCTCCTCTAATCCTTCTTTTCATTAAACTAGGCATACCGAGTTCCTGCAACCGTTCTTCATATGTTTAAGCCTCCAGTCCCCTAATCATCTTTGTTGCTCTTCTCTGCACTCTTTCTAGAGTCTCAACAATTAAGCAACTTATGTTTTGACTTGGCATTATCTGTTAAGCTTGAAGATCGGGGTGAAGCTAGCAGAACAATTTGCCCCAAATAAACATTTTGACCTAGGGTGGCCTAGCCAAAGGTTACCTACTTTGCCTTGCAAAATGGACATTTCTATAGGTTTCCCTTAATAGGAATTGTTTATGTAACATTTAAAAAGGCTGCAATAAACCACTGGAAGTCGTTGTCTTGCTTCCAATTTGGCTCTGAGGACAAACCTGAAAGTTGTCGTATGTTTTTAAGATGGACAACTGCATGAACAAAACCCAAACTGGAAAACAAAGTTGAAATTTCCCCCGGGGTTAAAACAAACCAGCTTCAGATCGTGGCTCCTGAAGGTGGCTTCCTTTCAATTAGCCAAATCTGGTTTGAACTCAGCCGCCTGAACCACAGTTAGATCTGTTTGCTTTCAACTGTGTCAGAGGGATTATACTTCATTTAACAAAGCAGAGATAAACATCTGCCTTAGGTTCCACGCAAGGAATCTGTTCAACTGTAATTTATTTCAACTGTGTCGCCTTTTTTTTTTATTTATTTAATTTACATTTATATCCCGCCCTTCTCCGAAGACTCAGGGCGGCTTACAGTGTATAAGGCAATTTTTGCACTTTCAGATGCCTCCATAACTTTCGTTTAAATTTAAGGAAGGCAAAATCCTGATTGTAATATTTTCAGAGTACATTTAGCGGTGGAATGGCAGATAGTCCTTGATGTATAACAATTCACTGACAAATTCAAGGTCCTCAACTTACAACAATTCATGGACAGGTTCGGGCACTGAAAAGAGTCACTCATGACCAGTTTTTCACTCTTACGACCATTGCAGCATCCCCATAGCCATGGGATCAAAATTCAGACCCTTGGCAACTGACTCAGATATATGATGGTTGCGGTGTCCCGGGGGTCACGCGATCCCCTTTTGTGACCTCCTGGCAAGCGGAGTCAGTGGGGATTCACTTAACAACTGTGGAAAGAAAGGTCGTAACACGGGAAAATTTTCACTTAACGATTGTCTCACTTAGCAACAGAAATGTTGGGCTCAATTGTGGTCGTAAGCAGAGGTGGTATTCAGCCGGGTGAACCAGTAGTAACATAATGTGAAAACCACTGCTGGTCGTAGGACAACGGTTACCTGTACTGTAGGTTTTTTTTTAATTTTTTTATTTACATTTATACCCCGCCCTTCTCCGAAGACTCAGGGCGGCTTACAGTGTATAAGGCAATAGTCTCATTCTATTTGTATATTTACAAAGTCAACTTATTGCCCCCCCAACAATCTGGGTCCTCATTTTACCTACCTTATAAAGGATGGAAGGCTGAGTCAACCTTGGGCCGGGCTTGAACCTGCAATAATTGCAGGCTGCTGTGTTCTAATAACAGGCTTCTTACAGCCTGAGCTACCATGGCCCTTGTTCTCCCGGGTTCTTTACCTGGGAGGTTTTTAAAAAGATGATACTTGTTGTGACCCAAGTAGGCCCAAGTAGGTAGTAGGAAAGTCAGTCAGTGTAAAAACAAACAAACTTTATTAGAACAGCTGAAAATTAACTCATTCTCAGCTTAGTCCAACTAAATTAAAGCAAATTCCTCCCATCACAAATTCCTCAGTCTTATCACCAACCTTGGTCCAATTAGGCAAACTGCCAAATTAGGCAAACTTTCTTGGCAAAAGGCCAGAAGACACCGATACAAAAATAAATGCAAGAAGATGAAGCTATCAACGTTGTTTTCCAACAAAGAGCCCAAACGCTGTTGCTGGTCTTTTAAGCCTTATGGGAAGGGCCAATCATCTCTTGGCCCTACTCCGGAGTTGTCCTTTTTGCTTGAGCCTTATGGCAGCTCTTCTCATGCGTGGATTAGGAATAGGCTCCTCTGTTCCTCTGCCTCACTACTATCAGCCTCTGGAGGCTCCGGTGTCTGCACATCACTCCCTGATGGCCCTGGCCCCACCTCTGCCTCCGATGCAGAGCCCTCATCCAGGCCTTCCCCAGCCTCCAGGACTGGCCCATGTTCTTCCTCAGCCTCATCGTTGTCGGACTCCGTTGCCAGCTCCGCAGGCTGCTGGCGGGCCACAACAATGCTGGACAGTGTCTCACCGTGGATATTTTTTTTTGCAGAACCACAATTCTCTGATTTTAGATGCCTGCGGATAAATACATAGATGGCCAACCTCCACCCTAGCATCTGTTTCTTCTCCTCTTCATCCCATCCCCCTCGGACCAATTTTTGAGTCAACACAGACCTTTCTTGACATGGGTTTCCCAAACATCCCTTCCTGGGGGGAGATGCTCTCTTTTCAGGAATTTTAGCCTGTCAAGTTTCTGAAATATTTTTTGGGGAGAGTAGGATAGGAGGCCCTTGAGAGTAGATTCCAACTAATTTTTAATTTCTCCAGAATGGGGCACGTTGGAGAGATTTTATAACCAGAGGGGGAAACCACTAAATCAGGGGTCTGCAAACTTGGCTCTTTTAAGACTTGTGGACTTCAACTCCCAGAGTTCAAACTCTGAGAGTTAAAAGTCCACAAGTCTTAAAAGAGCCAAATTTGCAGACCTCTGCACTAAATGAATGGTCGTTTGTCGAGGATGGCCCCTAATGTGTGAATGCAGTTAGCTGTGAATGATGGAGTTGCAGTCCAAATGTGAGATGAGGAAGGTTGTGTGCTACTAACGTTTTGTACTGTGTTTTAAATTTTCCGGGTGTGGGTGTCTCGTGTGACATCGTTTTTCTTCCTGTTTGCAGGTTGCCATGATAAAGCTGTCCTGTTGTATGAATATGTAGGGAAGAGGGTGGTGGATCTTCAACACACGGAAGTCCCAGATACCTACAGGGGCAGAGGAATCGCAAAACATCTGGCCAAGGTATGGATTAGCTGCTTTGCTGGCTGAGGGATTCTGGGAGTTGAAGTCCGCCAGGCTTAAAGTTGCCAAGGTTGGAGACCCCTGGAATAGAATGTTCTCTTGGCGTATTGTAACCACCACAATGCAAATCTGATTTTTCCAGCTCTTTGATTTAAAGCGATTGTTTCTTTAAAAAAAATAAATCCCGTGGAAATGTTTAGCCATTTTAACTGGGCACCTCAGATTCTGCAGGCCAGTGAGAAAAACTGGAAGTGAAAATCCCACATATCTGGAGCAAGCTGGACCAGGGGGCGCTGAATTTGTGGGGAAATCCCACATCCCTCTGAAAAAGCAAATAATAATAATAATAATTCTTGGTTTAATTTCCATGGTACGCGCATGGATTTTACTGCTGTTGTTGGGCAGCGTTTCAGCAGCCGGTCCCCTCCAAATTGCCTCGTTTCTTGTATTATTATCCTCCGGCTTTTGTTCGTTTAAATTAGCTAATGAGCATGGAGAAACCGGCACGGAGCTTATTAAAAGCTGGGGACTCCAAAGGGACGGATTGAACTTGCTTCGCAATCTGCAATTGATGGATAAGCGGCTTTGCCTTGCAAATTCTGATCCTTAAGAGGCCCCGTTATGGTTTTGCTAGGATCTTGATTCTTCTCTGCATCCCGGTTTTCTTTTATCTCCTCTGGGCTGCTCGGTTCATCTTCCCAAGGACAATTGTACTTTTCCTTGGTCTACCTAAAAAGCTGATTTCTTCTGCCAAGGAGGGAATTCTCCCCCAGGTGAAAAAGAAAAAGAAAAGTAGTTCCTCTAAAATAGGGGTGTCAAACTCAAGGCCCAGGGGACGGATCCAGCCTGCGGGGTGCTTAGATCTGGCCTGCGGGGCTGCCCTGGAAACAGCAAAAGACTGGCCCGTGGTGCCTCTGCCAGTGAAAATGGAGCTCGTGAGGGTCGTGTGCAGCCCCACCCCACCCCCCGAGCTCCATTTTTGCTGGCAGAGGGTTGCAGGATGCTGTTGTAGCCGAAAATGGAGCTCGAGAGCCTGTTTTCATTGGCAGAGCCCCCGACATGAGTGACATCAAGCTGGCCACATCCATTGTGGCCATGCCCCCCCCCCCCCGAGGTCAAACACAACGGCCCTCAATGAAATAGAGTTTGACACCCCTGCTCCAAAAGCTTGGATGGAAACCATGACCTGGGATGACTTTTGCTTACCAGGTAGGTTTGGCTAACACTTGTTGCGGTCAAGAAGAAGGATTGGGCAACACTGAGTCACGCCTTTCTCCAACATGGTTGGGATTATTTATGATGATTCAGAAGCTGGAGTTGGGGCAGAAGGAGTCCACACCTATGCTTCCTGGCTAGCAGAAGCCAAAATTGCTAGAGAATATTGGGCTCCTGGGTCTGAGCCAAGATTCTAGTTCTTCGCCATTATGGTTGTGCTCCTTGATACCTACCCTAGCATCTCCTCCTTCAGTTCTCCTGATGCCTCTCCTCCATTTGGCAGAAGGCATCCCAGGATCATAACATTGGCGCCTGAGAAACCTCCAAGCCAGCTTCCAACAAGCAAAGTGACAGAACAAAAGAGTTGGAAGGGACCTTGGAGGTCTTCTAGGCCAACCCCTGGTCAAGCAGGAAACCCTGTATCGTTTTAGGCAAATGGTTGTCCAATCGCTTCTTACAAGAATGACATACAAAGAACGGTTGCAGGAATTGGGTATGTCTAGTCTAGTGAAGTGAAGGACCAAGGGTGACATGATAGCAGTCTTCCAATATTTATAATGATGATGCTGATGATGCTGATGATGCTGATGATGATAAAGTTTTGGAACACAATACCCCAGATATCACGATTGTGGAAAAGAAAAAAGTGTGGATAGTCGACATTGCTCTACCTGGTGACAGCAGAATTGATGAGAAACAACTTGAAAAAGTCACCAGATATCAAGATTTGAGAATCGAACTGCAGAGACTCTGGTATAAACCAGTGCAGGTGGTTCCAGTGGTACTCAGCACACTGGGAGCTGTGCCTAAAGACCTAGGCAAGCACTTCAAAGCAATTGGCGCTGACAAGATCACCATTGGTCAGCTGCAGAAGGCCACCTTACTGGGATCTGCTCGCATAATTCGCCGATACATCACGCAGTCCTAAACACTTGGGAAGTGTTCGACTAGTGATCTGTGCCAAGAAATCCAGCATAGTTATTTATTTATTTATTTATTTATTTGCATTTATATCCCGCCCTTCTCCGAAGACTCAGGGCGGCTTACACTGTGTCAAGCAATAGTCTTCATCCATTGGTATATTATATACAAAGTCAACTTATTGCCCCCAACAGTTATCTCGTTTGCTGTGTATACTGTCATTTTGTGTAAATAAAATAATAATAATAATAACAGAGTTGGAAGGGACCTTGGAAGGGCTGCCACAAAGAAGAGGGAGTCAAGCTATTCTCCAAAGCACCTGAAGGCAGGACAAGGAGCAATGGATGGAAACTAATCAAGGAGAAAAGCAACCTAGAGCTAAGAAGAATTTTCCTGGCGGTGAGAACAATTAGCCAGCGGAATGGCTTATCTCCAGAAGTTGTGGGTGATCCATCACTGGAGGTTTTTAAGAAGAAATTAGACAACCATTTGTCTGAAATGGTTTCTTGGGTTTCTTGCTTGAGCAGGGGGTTGGATTAGAAGACCTCCAAGGTCCTTTCCAACTCTTGTTATTCTTAAAAACCTCCAGTGTTGGAGCATCCACAACTTCTGGAGGGCAAGTTATTCCACTGAGTCAATGTGGGGGAGCCCGAGTCATTTAATGATTTCCCGTCTGGATTATTGCAATGCTCTCTACATGGGGCTACCCCTGAAGTGCTCTCAGAGGCTTCAGTTAGTCCAGAATGCAGCTGCGCGGGTGATTGAGGGAGCCACACGCTGCTCCCGGATAACACCGCTCCTGCGCAGTCTGCACTGGCTACCTGTGGTCTTTCGGGTGCGCTTCAAGGTGTTGGTTACCACCTTTAAAGCGCTCCATGGCTTAGGGCCCGGGTACTTATGGGACCGCCTACTGTTACCTCACGCCTCCCACCGACCCGTACACTCACACAGAGAGGGTCTTCTCAGGATGCCGTCCGCCAAGCAATGTCGGCTGGCAGCCCCCAGGGGAAGGGCCTTCTCTGTGGGGGCTCCCACCCTCTGGAACGAACTTCCCCCTGGTTTGCGTCAATTACCTGACCTTCGGACCTTTCGCCGTGAGTTGAAAACGCATTTGTTTATCCAAGCGGGACTGCCTTAATTTTTTAAATTTCTTGAATTTTAATAATTTTAATTGGGGTATTTTAACCATGGGTCAAATTTGACGGTTTTAAATTTTTCGGCCACTAATATAATATGTTATTTTAATTGTTGTTTTAATCTGTATATTGTTTTTGTTTTAAATCTGGCTGTACACCGCCCTGAGTCCTTCGGGAGAAGGGCGGTATAAAAATCTAAATAATAAATAAATAAATAAATAAATAAATAAATAAATAAATAAATAAATAAATAATGAGCATGTGATTCGCTTAACAACCGCAGCAAAAGGGGTCGTAAAATCAGCCACGATTCATTTAATCATCACCTTGCTTGGCAACAGAACTTCCAATGCCGACTTGTGGTTGTAAATTGTGAATTTACCTCTATTTCAGACGTTGACTCTGTTTCTGGGGGTCTTTCTCCTCTTTGTTTTCAGGCCGCCTTGGACTTTGTGGTGGAAGAAGATTTGAAAGCCCACCTCACGTGTTGGTATATCCAAAAATATGTCAAGGAGAACCCACTGCCGCAATACGTGGAACGTTTGCAGTCTTAACACCGTACCTTGCTTGAAGATGGCAGCCAGGCCCTTCTAGTGACTCCCAAGCTGTCACGGGGACCCCTCACCTGCCTCTGTACATGCTCAGAGGTCCTACGTTTGAAAAAAGCCCATGATGGCGTGATTTCTCAACCATACTTCCAAGCCGTTTGGCCGACTGAGAATTTTACAGTTTGCATTTGCTATTTTTTGTTTTTTGGGGCATGGAAACCCTCAGGGGCAAAATTCAACCTCCTGCCAGTTGGATGAACTTGTGGCTGTAGTAGAAGGCATGGGGTGGGCCTGGTTTTCAACGAGGGTTGAGCTAAAGAGGCTCTTCTTCCTGGAGTACCATGCAGAAGACAAGAAGCTGAGCTGCCTTGGCCTCCCAACCCCTCGGCTAGGTTGATCGTACGGCCACGCGCAGGCTAAACCTGGAGCCTTTAACAAGAGGTTAAATAAACGATTGTGCTTCTGCCATGCGATCTCACCACCCTGGTGCCCCTACCGAAGCGTGGACTTGGCATGAAGGAGGGACTTTTGCTCGACTGAGCTTGCAAAGGGTAACATCATGGCAACGTGTTGAGTGTTTTGGGGTGATGCTGTGTGAAGGAGAGGCTTAGCTGGGTTCCGTGGACATTTTGAGGGATGGGCTGGCGTGGCTACTTATCCCCTTTTGGTGGGACCTTCCTCCCTTCTCAATCTCCTTGGGTGGGGAATATTTCCTGCTATCCGCAAGAAGAAGAAGAAGAATAAGAGCGGGAGGGCTAAGAAGGATGGACACAAGAAAGGGAAGAGTGTTGGAAGAGTGTTGAACAAATGATGGGCACCTCCAAGCAGAAGAGTTTTTCTACTCCAGCTGGGTTTTTTTCTTTTCTTTTGTTTTTTTAAACGGATCCATAATGCCAATAGAGCAAGTGAGATGGAATCCTACAAAGTGAACGCCCAGGTACTTTGCGGGGCTCAAACAGGAGATTCGGTTAGAAGGTTGTCTTTGAGGTGAATTGGCGCATGCTGATTCAAGAAAAGAGGGCGTGAAACGAAAGGGGTCTTACTCCGAGGGAGAAATGGTTGGCTTTCTAGCTTTGATCGAACTGTCTTCCTTGCTTCAGCCCTTCGCTTCTGGCGAAGACGGCTCAGGATCCTGGGAAGAATGGGTCATCAGAATGATAGAGAGGGCCCCTGAGAGGATGGCTTAAACGAGGAACGTCCAATCTTGGCAAGTTGAAGACCTGTGGAAAATCCTGAGAGTCCGCCGATCTTTGGATTCTCCAACTTTTGAGACTGGTGGGACTCCTTACTCCCAGAATTCCCACAGGTCTTAAAAGTTTGCCAAGGTTGGATGCTCCTATTTAAACATTGCATATCCAAGAGTGAGACGATTGTCCAAAGTTACCTCTTTAGATTGCAATGACTTATTGCAAGATAATACAATAAGATTTTGCAGGAAGCCGTAATCCACCTTCTGTTTCCTGCTCTCTTCCTCCCTCCACCCACTCCTGAATGGGGGTGTGTGATTTAGTCCTATTGTCCCTAGCCAAGCACACTCCAAATGTCTAGGACTACAGTTTCCATCACCCTGGGCCAATACAGAAGGTACCCACACTGGGAAACTTGGTTTATTAGGAGGGTGGTAGCCGGAAGGATTTTCTTGGGTTAATTTTGCCACAGAATTTAAATTTCTTTGGGGATCTAAGTGTCCCTAACCCCCCCCCTTTTTTTTCTTCTTCTTCTGCCCAGTTCAGTTCCTTAGGTGTGTCTTTGGGAATTTCAGCAGAAATAAATGGAGAAAATGAGATAAGGTCAGTACCTAAAGCAGAGGATTCCAACTTTGGCAACTTTAAGATGGGTGAACTTTCAACTCCCAGAATTCCTGGTTGGAGAATTCTGGGAGTTGAAGTCCGCCAGGCTTAAAGTTGCCAAGGTTTGAGACCCCTGCCCCAAAGGGTAATATTTGGAGCACAATGGTATTGTGTGGTTTGGTTCGTGGATGGCTCTAAAAGCAAACATTTCTCAAACTTGGCAAACTTTTAAGATGGGTGAACTTTCAACTCCCAGAATTCCTGGCAGGGGATTTCTGGGAGTTGAAGTCCGCCCGTCTTAAAAATTGCCGCATTTTGAGAAACACTGTTCTAAAAATACAGACCAGTGAGAGTCCAAGCTGAAGAAGTTTTGTGGGAGAACTGGCACTCTCATGCACACACACACACACACACCCCGCTTATTTGATAGACATCTGCCCTCCCAGCAAGTGACAGTGTTAAGACTGCTTGTCATACCATTCGAAAACTTGAACTTCTCCTTACTGTTCACTACCTGTCATGGCACCTTCCCTTGTCTTCAGTTGTCTCTCCCTGAAGATGCCCTCCTTATCTAGAAAATATTATTGGGTGCCGAGGAGGCGAAGAGAGATGATTTGTCCTAAATACGATGGGAAAATACTTTCCTCGGCTGAAGAGGGAGGCTTGCAAAGGTCAGAGTTAGTCTGAAATGCAATATTTCAGAGGTGCTCCAGCTTTCTTCCATGATGTCCCAACAAAAGTTTGTTGAACTTACTGAGATATTTTTTTAGTGACACAGATGCTTTTATTTTTTGGGGAGAAAAAATCCTCTCTTTTCTGCAGTTTTTAATTTCTGCATTGCAGAGGGACAGGGATCTCCAAGGACAGCAGGGGGAAGACAGGGGTGAGAGCAATCAGGTCCTTTATCCTTGAAGGACTCACAAAGTCCAAGGGGGCGGAATGGAGGAGGCCCCTCCCCCCCTCCCCCCCCCCCGTTTTTCTCTATTGAAGTATCTCAGTTGTAAGGGTTTCAGTGCAGCTTTGGTCTGTCGCAGAGGTGGTGAAATTCCAGCTGTGGTTGAACTGACTAGACTAGAGATTCTTGGAAGTCCCAACTTCTCTAGAAGAGGCCAAATTGGGGGAATGAAAGGAAATTTTCTTTCCTTGAGGAGGAAAAATACTTTTGGGATCCGCTGGAGGAAGAACGGTGCACGGATAAAACACTTCTTTATTGTTAGATTGAGGATGGGAAGTCCACTAGGTGGGCACACAAGAGCTTCAAGAACCACCTGCAATTTCAAGAGCCATCAGATTCGGAGGGCCGGAGGGGGGGCCGACTCCATATTTTCCCACCGATGACGTGGGATTATTTTCACCCTTATTCTATGTGCCTTTCTGACTCAGGACTTCTTAACAATGACCTTTCTGGTTGGTGTACATGTGTTTTTAATATTTTTCCTTCTCGGGTTGTGTTATTAATAAAAATTGGACGCTGTTGCATGAAATATAATTTTTAAAAGCATGGCTAAGCTGTTTGGTCACTTAAGATCACTTGATTTGGTGGGGCTGGGGACTGGTAAGACAATGGGAAAAAAGGGCATAGATTCACTTATGCCAAAGACTGAAATCAATCAAGCTCTCCCTCTTCCTTCCCTCCCTCCCTCCCTCTTTTCTTTCTTTTCTCCCTTTCTCTTTCTCCCTCTTTCTCCCTCCTTTCTTTCTCCCTCTCTCTTCTCTCTCCTTTTTCTCCCTCTTTCTCCCTCTCCCTCCCTCCCTCCTTTTTCTTTCTTTTCTCCCTCCTTTCTTTCTCCCTCCCTCCTTTTTCTTTCTTTTCTCCCTCTTTTTCTCCCTCCCTCCCTCCTTTTTCTTTCTTTTCTCCCTCCTTTCTTTCTCCCTCTCCCTCCCTTCCTTTTTCTCCCTTTCTCCCTCCCTCCCTCCCTCCTTTTCTTTCTTTTCTCCTCTTTCTCTTTCTCCCTCCCTCCCTTTTCTTTTCTCCCTCCTTTCTCTCCCCCTTTTTTCTTTCTTTTCTCCCTCATCTTTCTCCCTCTCTCCTATCATCTCATCATCAATCAATCAATCACTCGATCATTATCAATTATCTGTGAGTCTATTCTAGACAGAGCAACGTTTCAAGCCGAGGTCCAGAGGCCGCAGAAAAAGCCGTTTCTTGGACAGATTCACAGGCAGCGCTAAGCCATAATATATTAAATCAAGTCTATTGCAACAGGTTTCGAAAATCATAGGAGTTGAGTTCAGTTAGCAGGTTATTCAAACTCGATCAAGCTAATAGCTGGCAGGAAAATTCTGGGAGTTGGGAGTCCACACTTTTTAAAGTGACCAGGTTTATTTGCTAACTTGGGTGTTTTCCCAGGTTCTTTTCTGGCTTAGTGTGACCTTTGGTGTTGGGTCGTGGTTTCTTTTTTTTTAAACAAACCATGGTTTATCGCTGGTTTGATGATCGCCCAGCAGGACTCTTCCACCAAAAAAGTCCCATTCCTTAGGGAACTTTGCAATGGCAAGCGCTGCTTGCAATGGAGCGGAGGCACGTGGGCCGTTGAACGGAAAGCCACGTGTTTTGCTTCATTGTTGTTTTTTTAAAAAAAATTCGTTTTATTACTTATTTCCCATTGCAAACGTGCGTTCGGATTCCGAAGCCCCGAGAAAACGAGGTGCCGCGCTCCCATTGGCTGAGCCGCGCAAAGTGGGCGGAGCCAGAACGCCGGCCAAGACACCCCCGCCCACTCTCCGAAGTCGGGCTAAAATCTTTTCCTCTCCCCGCCCCCTCGCGCTCTCGGGGCGCCTCCCACCGTGAAGCCCGTCCCTCTCCCGCCCTTCCCTGGGAAAGGTAGTTTTCCCGTCCCTCTCCTCCCCCCGCCTTCCCTGGCAGCGGAACTCCCTTTCCCAGGCGGCACCGCTCGCGCTCTTCTCCCGCCCCGTCCCTTTCCGCCGCCGTGATGTCTGGAGATTGTAGTTTGTCCGAGAGGAGGCGCTCGTTGCCGGGGCTTCCCCCGCGGCCTCCTCCCGGACTCCGTTTCCCGGCAGCCCTCGGGAGGCGGATCCCGAATCCTCCCTCTCCGCCCTCCGCCGAGCCCCGCCGTCCGCTGCCCCTTTCGGCGGAGACATTTGCGAAGCCTTTTTCCAAGATGGCGGCCTGGGGAAGGAGGCGCGCGGGGCCCGGCAGCTCCAGCGGCGGCGCCGCCGCCAGGGAGAGGTGAGTCCCGCCCGCCGGCCAAGCCGGGCCTCGGAGCAGGGCCTGTGGGGCAGGGAAGCGGCTCCGGGGTCGGGTGGGGGGGCGCTACAAGCCCCCTCCCCGCCTGAGAGGGAGGGAGGGAGGGCGGCCACTGCTTGGCCAAAAGGCTGAGGGCTATTTTTGAGGAGGAGGAGGAGGAGGAGAAGGGAGGGCAAGCGGCCTCCAAGGACTACAACGCCCATCGTCCCCAGCGCGGCCGAAACGCCCCCGCCCCCCCCCCACCTTCCCTCGCCCGGCCTTTTGAGACGTCTCTCCTCCCCCCCACCCCCAACACACACAAAAAAAGCCACCCATTGGATTGCGCGTCTTAAATTAAACATGGGGGTGAGGGGGGGAGGTCACATTAATAGTGGGGAAGGGGAGGAGAAAGGTGCAGGAGGGATCCCCCCCCCCTCCCCGAGTTGAGCTGCACCAGGGCTCTTGAAGCTGGAAGTGTGTGTGTGTGTGTGGGGGGGAGGTTTAAACCAGGCTTGGGGGCAGTGGGGGGATTCAAGTAATTTAACAACCGGTTCTCTGCCCTAATGATTTCTTCCAACAACCAGTTCTGCAAACTGCTCAGAAAGTTAACAGCCGGTTCTCCCGAAGTGGTGCGAACTGGCTGAATCCCACCACTGCTTGGGGGGGTGGGGAGGGAGGAGGAGGAAGAGATGGGGGCTTAAACCCAGACTTGGGGGCAGAAGGGAGGGATGGGGAGGATTAAACCAGCCTTGGGGGTAGGAGGGAGAGATGGGGGGTGGTTAAACAGGCCTTGGGAGGGCAGGGAGGAAGGGATGGGGGGTGGTTAAACCAGTCTTTGGGGTAGGAGGGATGTAGGGGTCAAACCAACCTTTTGGGGGAGGGATGGGGGTGTTAAAACCAGTCCGGGGGAGAGGAAGGGATGGGGTTAAACCAACCTTAGGGAGGGAGGGATGGGGGTGTTAAAACCAGTTGAGGGGTGGAGAGAGGAAGGGATGGGGGAGGGAGTTTAAACCAACCTTGGGGGAGAGGGAGGAAGGGATGGGCGGGTAGGTTGAGGCTGGTGGTGTGACCCAGTCAAGGGTTGTGAGAATGACCTTGGGTGGACAAGGGTCGAAGGAGAGTCCAAAGCAGGAATTGAGTGGGGGGTGGAGAGTCAAAGTAATGGGGGGGGGGATAGAGGAGAGAGGGGAAAAAGTCCTCCAGCCCTGCAAGATTCTGTTGGGGTAACTCAAAAGTGTTTTTTTTCCCCCCCAAAGGGCAACTGGACTTTCTGGTTCTTCTTTGAAGACGTTTCGCTTCTCATCCAAGAAGCTTCTTCAGCTCTGACTGGATGGTGGGGAATGGAAGGATTTATATCCCTTGCAGACAGAGTTGGTCATTTGCATCCTTTTAGAGAGCTGTTGAGGCCGCTTGGAGGTTTATCAGTGTCCTCAGGGTCACCTGAGTGGTGCAAATGGGTGTGGAGCTTTCAACCACTTCCTAAACACATGGCACAACATAGGGGAACAAACCCATCGGGACTAGATTCAGCAGTCCATCTGCATCTCGAAGACAAAGGCCACTCTTTTGAAGACAGCAAAGCCCACATTTTGGACAGAGGGATCCACTGGTTTGAAAGAAGAGAGATCAAAGAAGCTATCTATGTCAAAATCAGACAGCCCTCCCTCAAGGGGAGGGATACGACCTCATCTATCTCCAGCCCACAACACAATCCTTTCAGCAGTTCCAAGAAGGCTCTGTACCCATTTGCACCACTCAGGTGACCCTGAGGACACTGATAAACCTCCAAGTGACCTCAAGGACTCTTTAAAAAGGATGCAAATGTCCAACTCTGTCTGCAAGGGATATAAATCCTTTCATTCCCCACCATCCAGTCGGAGCTGAAGAAGCTTCTTGCATGAGAAGTGAAACATCTTCAAAGGAAAAAAAAACCCCAGAAAGTCCAGTTGCCTCTTGAAAAAAAAAAGCACCTTCGGGCAACTATGACCTGAATGACTGAGAATTTTCCTAGACACTGTTAGGGTAACCTTACAATAGATATAGATTGAGTTCTCCTGGGTGTGCTTTTTCTGGACTACCTAACAGGGCTGGTAGAAGCTGGGCAAAGGGGGATTTGATGGAACAACCCATAGAAAAAGAGCCTGTCCTATTAATGCAGCTGCAGGGATATGACCTGGGTGGGGCCTTGGGTGGCTGTGGCTGCAGGAAAGGAGGGGAGGCTGGGAGCAATGAAAGGCATGGATGAAAAATTTGGGGCTGGTTGGAGGCGGGTGTGAAGTTGCATTTGTCCCAGGGAAGTGCTGGGTGGGAGAGGACAGAGTAGCTGCTTTGGAAAGGCCCAGGTTTTGTGAAAAAGGCTGGGCTTGGCTTGGAAGGGGAATGATGCTGATGCTGATGATTAGATGTTTATCTCTCTGTGTTTATATATCAGTCAAGGCAGTGAGCGCAACTCATTGTGGGTTGGGGTGGACATCTGGGGGAGAATGTGGGAAGAGAAAAGTCAAGATCCGTCCGCGGCTCAGGAAATTCTCGCCTGGTGGAATCAGGGAGACACAAGTGTCCTAGTTCGCTTCTGAAGGTGGTTCCTCAGTGCTCCTAATTTTTTTTTAAAAAAAATTTATAGACATTTTATTAAAAAGATTACAATTAAAAAGATAAAGAACAAAAGAAAAAGACAAGCTGCAAGAAAGAAAGAAAAAAGAAAAGAATATAGTAAACACACACACACACATACACACACACATATATAAATAAAGTTGGTTTTTTCCTATTGAAGCAACCTGGTCTGGGAGGAAGGGAGCATACTACTTCCCTTTCGTCTTTCAGCCCCAGGCAGTCGCTTTCCCGACAAACTATTTTGTGTTAAATGTATATTTACTGTCAAAGAAATAAAGGGTGACTAGTATAGAGCTATTTCAAGCTATTTAGTTCTCATCAGCTAGCCATGCCCTTCTGGGGTTCGAACCTGAGCTTGCTTGCATATTAGGCAGATGTATTAATCTCTTAAGCCACAGGTTCTCCTCCTCGCTTTGTCAGCTGTACCAGGGGGAAAGATTATGTGGGTTTTTTCCTATCGAAGCAACCTGGTCTACCCAAATATGGGAGGAAGGGAGCATACTACTTCCCTTTCGTCTTTCAGCCCCAGGTAGTCACTTTCCCGACAAACTATTTTTGTGTTAAATTTATATTTACTGTCAAAGAAATAAAGGGTGACTAGTATAGAGCTATTTCAAGCTATTTAGTTCTCATCAGCTAGCCATGCCCTTCTGGGATTCGAACCTGGGCTTGCTTGCATATTAGGCAGATGTATTAACCTCTAAGCCAGCTGACTTGGTACAGCTGACAAAGCAAGGAGAACCTGTGGCTTAAAGGTTAATACATCTGCCTAATATGCAAGCAAGTTCCAGTTCGAATCTCAGAAGGGCATGGCTAGCTGATGAGAACTAAATAGCTTGAAATAGATCTATACTAGTCTCCCTTTATTTCTTTGACAGTAAATATATATGTGTGTGTGTGTGTGTGTGTGTATTATATATAAAGAAATAACTACTCTCTTCATCACAAGTACAAACTATTTTAGTAACTTATCACCTTTTAAAATATAACATATGATATCTTCTTGCCAATCTCTATCGCTTACTTTCCTTAAATGCCTCATTTTTCAGTCTTGATTTTAGCAAAAGGCCATTAAGAATTATTAGTCATAAGCGCCAGATCTATTTTAAGCTTGATCAAATAAACCAACTTTACATTCTTCCTTTTAACAATCTTGATCTTTAATCCCATCAAATAATGTTCTAGGATTTGATTTCATCTTTTTTTTAGTCCCTTCTCACAAAGTCCTTCAAAACTTTAATGAGCCTTTTTTTGGGGGGGGGGGTCAGTCCAGTATAGGAAAGTTATCCAAGTAACTCCTTTTATTGATTATTTGTACATCGCTTTCAATTATGAAGCCATTTTTTATTCGTATTATCCAGCCTAGCATCTTTTTCCGTATCATTCTTGTAGCTCATTTTGAAACTCACTTTCAGATCAGTTTCTCTGGAGAGAAATTACAAAGGCCGGTTCATTCTTCAATTCACCATTTCTACCCTGCAAGTGTTATTTTTTTTGAATTTGTCATTTCTGAACATTCCCTTGAATCTTCCAAAAGTGACTTCTGGGTGCACAATTGTTGATGCGGGTTGATTTGCATTTTTGTTGTTGTTGTTGTTTAGGTGGGTGATGTATTTGTTTTGGATTTGGAAAATTAGCTTGGGAGCTGGCATGGAATTAATTGATTTGTGGGTGAGCTTTTAGCTTGGAAACTTTTAAATATTTCACCGTTGGCTTTTCTAGCAAGGTAGAAAAATGGACAAATGGATATTTTTGTTGGCATGGAAAGTAAAGGGTCTAAATATGGTTTGGAAGGCTTGAGCTCCTGAATGAAAAGTGGGAAATGAATATTTTTATTTTCTTCCGCTGGGGTTACTTTCTGAAAGAAAAATTGTTACAACCCAACTATTATGTAACGGAATCTGAAAACAGCAACTTAATTTTTATTCTACTGTCCAGTTTCAAACTTGGCAACAAACTTTTCTAACTTCTCAATGTGGCTTGCTGCATGATGGGCTGCAAGGTTGTTGTTTTTTTTTCGTTGTTAAAATAGTTGGATCTGCAAAGGAATGAAAGAAAAAGAACTTACCGTATATACTCGAGTATAAGCCGAGTTTTTCAGCACGTTTTTTGTGCTGAAAAATGTCCCCTCGGCTTATACTCGGGTCTATACGGCTTATACTCGAGTTTTTTTTTTTTTTTTAAGCCCCTCGGCTTATACTCGAGTATATACGGCTTATACTCGAGTTTTTTTTTTTTCTTTTTTTCACATTTTACCGGACGGAAGCCCTGCCGGTGCAGTGAGGCGGGCGGGGGCCGCCAGCCTTCTCAGCTGAGGAGGAGGCTTTCCCCAACCGGTAGGTGCCTCATTTCCCTCCCTCGGCTTATACTCGAGTCCCCAGTTTACCCCAGTTTTTGGGGTAAAATTGGGGACCTCGGCTTATACTCGGATCGGCTTATATTCGAGTATATACGGTAATTTTTTTCAGGAAATGTCTTAGAGCAGGGGTCTCCAACCTTGGTCCCTTTAAGACTTGTGGACTTCAACTCTCAGAGCTCCTCAGCCAGCTTTGCTTTGAGCTCTGAGAGTTGAAGTCCACAAAGGGACCAAGGTTGGAGACCCCTGCTCTAAAGAACTCAGCTACAAATACTTTGCATGTTATCCATTGTCCCTCAACGGACATGTGGATTTTGTTGCCAGTCAAAAGATGACATCGGTTATCTAGTTTGCATTTCTTAGGTTGCTTGTTCAACAGGGTTAACCATTAAACCACAGCGAGGAAACGTTGGTTGAAGCAGATGCTTTATTGCTCCGGTCTCTCTAGTTGATTTATTTTTATTGATTTACTAGATTTTTATCTCGTCTTTTATAAGCAACTCACAGGGGCAAACATATCTAACACTCCTTCCTCCTCCTGTTCTCCCCATGACAACAATCCTGTGAGGTAGGTTGGGTTGAGAGAGAGAGACAGACAGACAGACAGAGACAGAGACAGAGAGACTGGTCCAAAGTCACCCCAACCGTCTTTCATACCTAACGCGGGACTAGAACCCATAGTCTCCTGGTGATTGGTCCAAAGTGATCCAGTTTGTTTTCATGCCTGAAGTGAGACTAGAACTCACAGTCTCCTGGTAATTGGCCCAAAGTCACCCAGCTGGCTTCCATGTTTAACACAGGACTAGAACTCCCAGTCTCCTGGTGATTGGCCCAAAGTCACTCAGCTGGTTTTCATGCCTAACACGGGACTAGAACTCTCAGTCTCCTGGTGATTGGTGCAAAATCATCCAGCTCGTTTCCTTGCCTGCAGTGAGACTAGAACTCACAGCCTCCTGGTGATTGGCCCAAAGTCACCCAGCTGGCTTTCCATGCTTGAGGAGGAACTAGAACTCACAGCCACCTAGTTTCCAGCCTTTCCACGGCACAAAACCGTTCTCTAATACAAGGCAAAGAGTACGTTTTATTATTAGTCTTCTACATACTCTCCCGAGCGGGTCCCAGCTCTAAAGTATGTTTCCATTGTATTCTGGGATCCCGTCCAGAGTTACAAGGGCACACCCTGGCTTGCATTTATTAATATTTATTTGCTCTGTAATAAAGTCTCTTTTCCCACCCACCCCCACCCCCAGATTGTTGGAAACATCCCCTTTGTTCCTCGCCCTTAAGTAGAATTAGCGGCGGTGTTTTTACGTTCACCCTGGGAAACATATTCGCTGGCTGATCTATATTTCTGAAAACGTGGGAGGGTTGATAGGCATTCTTGTCCTGAAGGCTTCCAAGCAGCTGTCCCCGAAAAATTCTTCTTTGAACCATGTGGTGAATTTAGATCTCATGTTTCTGGGCAAGTAATAACAGCATCCCAGTGGATTCTTTCCTTTAAGGCAGGAGTGTCCAAACTTGGAAACTTTACGACTTGTGGACTTCAACTCCCAGAATTCCTCGCGCACCAGTTTCGTTAGACTTTTAAGACTTTGTGGACTTCAACTCCAAGAATTCCTCAACCAGCAGTTTTGTTGACTTTTAAGACTTTGTGGACTTCAACTCCCAGAATTCCTCAAGCAGCAGTTTTGTTGACTTTTAAGACTTTGTGGACTTCAACTCCCAGAATTCCTCAAGCAGCAGTTTTGTTGACTTTTAAGACTTTGTGGACTTCAACTTCCAGAATTCCCCAGGCAGTTTGGCGAGTGCACAAGTCTTAAAGTCAACAAGATTGGACATCCCTGCTTTAAGAGTTTCTCCCACATCGTTTTTTCTTCCCCTGCTTTTTCTGGAAACATCTCCAAGAGTTGCTGGCTGCAGCTAGGAACGTAGTTTAGATACAATGAATTAGGTTCACACCCGTTATCTGCCTGTTTTCACAATGGTTCAGTCCTTGGTATCCCGATTCCTCCGATTCAAAGCTGTTTTTCCTGGCCCTTTTCCTTGACGTTGTCTTTGGACTGCTGGCAAGCTTTGAAGGCAGAGCTATGGGTATGAAAGGACTATTATTAGTGGGATTAATAATGCAGCATTGCAGGGGTGTCCTCCAGCTTTGGCCGCTTTAAGACTTGTGGACTTCAGTTCCCAGCATTCCAAAGCTCAGAGCTGGCTGGGGAATTCTGGGAGTTGAAGTCCATAAATCTGAAAGTTGGACACACACACACACCCGCCCTGCTGCATTGTTTCTTGGCAATTTCAAGATAGATGGGACTTCATTGTGGGAGTTGAGGCTCACCTATTGTAAAGTGGCGAAACTTCTTAAATTAATTATTGAGTTGCAGAAATTGAAAAAGGGCTGTGATTTGGCTCAGCGTTAGAACCCTTTTGGATATGGGAGGCCCAAGTCAGTTTTCTCCTCAAAGACAATAATGCGTGGAGCGATAGGAAATTGAACAGCCAGCTCCGATGCTTAAAACTTTTTTGAAGTTTCTGCCAGCAATGTTATGAATTGATTGTTGGCCTGGCTGGATCGGTAATTAGGTTGCATAATAAACTAGCGCTCAATTATTTTCCAGTGTTCTTTGATCGTGCTTTAGGTCCTGCCTTATGTTAATCCAGGGATTCTGCGGCCTTAAACACTCAAAAGAGCTGTTTGGACCCGTTTCCCACAGAAAAGAAAACACCGGGAGCCACAAAACCTAGGTGGGCATTGCCAACTCAACATCACTCCCACCCAGTCACATGACACACACCCAGCTAGCCTACGCAGACCTTCTCTCTCTCTCCCCCCTCATTTCTGTTTTTCTCTTTCCTCTCCCCCTCTCCTTCCTTCCTTCCTCTCCCCTTTCTCTCATTTGTTTCCCTCTCTTTTCCTTCTCTGTCATTCTCTCCCTCCTGCTCTCTCATTTCTCTCTCCCTCTTTCTCAATTGTTTCTCTCTTTTCCTCTCTCATTCTCGCCATCATTTTCTCTCTTTTTCTCCTCTTTTCTCGCTCATTCTCTCTCTCTCTTGCATGTGCGCACAAGTGGGCTACCCTCCTGGGCCAGGATAATGGTGGCGGTGGCAGCAGCAACTCCTGCTGCTGCCATTGTGTGCTCAGGTGAGTAGCTGGCCGCGCTGAGCTCCTCCCTTCCTGCATCTGGTGCTGGCGGCTGCTTCCCATTCCTCTCCTTCCTGAGCTGACACGAAGGGGACCGCGGCTGGTGCTGAGCTGCCTGGGAAGGACATGGAATCGTAAAATTCCGATCATGGGCAGTACGGAGAGAACACTAGGGTTGCTTCAGCCGCGTGGCTATGCAGAGAAGCTCATGCCTTCTTGGGACATATGACTGGGTCAGCAGGGAGCAGCAGAAGAGGAGTCAAAGAGCTACATGTGGCTCTGGAGCCACGGGTTGCCAACACCCGTAGTTAATCCATAACGCGTGTTTATGTGATCTGTGACTTTTGCCCGTTGTGGCTTATTTGAGAAACTGTGTCTAGGCTGTAGGTTAGCTTGATATGTGTAGTGTCCCAGCTATAAGCAAAGTATTGATTTTAATTTTTTAGGGACATTTGGTTTAATGTCTTGATGTTTGGCTTGGGTCAATGCAAGTGATGTTCCAGAATCTGGGTAGGGCTTGGTCTAAAGGCTCAATTGTTGTATCTAAAGATGCATAACAGAATTTTTTTTTAAATTGTTCCGTTCAGTGTTGTGTGAATCTCAAAAGATTGCCTGCTGTTTTCTTGGCAAGGTTTCTCAGAGGTGGTTTGCCGTTGCCTCCTTCCCAGGGTGGAGAGAAAGTGACTGGCCCAAGGTCACCTAGCTAGCTTTTGTGCCTAAGGCGGATCTGGAACTCACCATCTCCTGGTTTGCAGGCTTAACATTAATTGTTAACAACACCAAACTGGTTTTCCACTCTCTGTGTTACATTATCCTCCTGTGCTCCTGTTTTGTGTAAAAACTGGGATCTCTTAAAACTGCCGAGTCATTCGTTTCACAGTTTAAACATGAGTGGCTGTTTTAGTTTTGCAATTTATGTTTCAACCATAAATTATCGGCTTATTTTTTTTTCCTCTTGTGAACCTGGGTGACTGTAATTAACACAATTAACCATCTCTGGGCTGTTTCAATAAGTACCTTCTAAATGTTCGGAAAGTGCCAAGAAAGCAATAAATATTATTAATTGCTCCTTACCCGACTGGTTGGATCACTATATATCTATAATTTGTTTCCACGGGGTAGTTTTTGTTCCAATAGGCATAAATCTTGTAAGTGTTGCTGGGCACATTTGTGACAGGCTGGTGTTTTTGCTTTAAAGGGCAGTTTGCGTGATGTAAAAGAGAAATTCGGTCTTTTGCTTGTGTTTTCAAAACTTTTGCTTCGCCTAATGGGACAGAATTGAATAGGAATTATAATTTTGTCCTTTTATTAGAGAAGAAAATGTAAAGTATTTCCCCTTCTTTCGTGCAAGCTCCTTGTTACATTTCTGCATAGCGATCCTCTACTTAAAGAACAGAATGTTTCTTGGAAGGGAAGAGCATTGTAGCTTTCCTGGGAAATATATGTATGTGCTCAACTTATGACCACAAGTGACCCCAACAGTTCTGTAACTAAGCGAGGTCATTGTTCAGTGAATTTTGCCTCACTTTGCTAATTTTCTCGCCGTATCAGTTAAGCCAGGAGTCTGCAAACTTGGCTCTTTTAAGACTTGTGGACTTCAACTCCCAGAGTTCCTCAGCCAGCTTTGCTTTAAGTCCACAAGTCTTAAAAGAGCCAAGTTTGCAGACCCCTGGGCTAAGCGAATCCCTGAAATTTGAAGTTAGTAACACAGTTTTTAAGTGAATCTGGCGTCAGGAAAACACATTTCCGGGCTATTGCTGGTGAAATGCAAAGCTGCGGATGCCATTAGTATGACCGAACGAGGGACAGCTGCCTGTTTAGCGACCGTTCAAAATTACAGTGGGGCTGAAAAGAGTGACTTACGACCAATCCTTGCACTTATGACCGTTGCAACCATGGGCGGGGGGTTGTAAACCGTTGATGGGGGATTTGGCAAGTTGCGTGAACGCAACCTCTCCTGATCTCAACCCCAGATGACTTAATGTAACACACCAACATGGTGACAAGAAGGCGGGTTGTCGACTTAACGACCGCAATTGACCCCTCAGATTTTAGTCACTAGGCAAAACAGTCGATAAGTGAATAATTGCCCCATTTTACGGTCTTTCTTGCTGAGGTCACTCAGTGAATCATTGCAGTTGTTAAGTTCGCCACCCGGGTTGCTAAGAGAATCTGGCTTCCCCATTGCTGGCCGGAAGGTCGTAAAAGGGGATCACATGACCCCGGGAACATTGCACCCGTCATAAATACGAGCCAATTGCCAAGGCTTTGAATTTTGATTGCGTCACCATGGGGACACTGCAACGGTCATAAGTGTGAAGAACGGTCATAAGTCACTTTCTTCAGTGCCGTTGTCACTTCGGTCATTAAACCTCTGGTGGCTCAACGGACTAAGTCTGTCTGTTATTAACACAGCTGCCTGCAATTACTGCAGGTTCAAGTCCCACCAGGCCCAAGATTGACTCAGCCTTCCATCCTTTATAAGGTAGGTAAAATGAGGACCCAGATTGTTGGGGGCAATAAAAGTTGACTTTGTATATAATATACAAATGGATGAAGACTATTGCTTGACATAGTGTAAGCCGCCCTGAGTCTTCGGAGAAGGGCGGGATATAAATGCAAATAAAAAAAACACCACGAATTGTTGTAAGTCTAGGGCTACCTGTATTCCAAAGGTACACAGTGGCTCAGGGACTAAGATGCTGAGCTCGTTGATCGAAAGGTCAGCAGTTCAGCGGTTCGAATCTCTAACGCCACGTAACGGGGTGAGCTCTTGTTACTTATCCCAGCTTCTGCCAACCTAGCGGTTCGAAAGCACGTAAAAAATGCAAGTAGGAAAATAGGGACCACCTTTGGTGGGAAGGGAACAGCGTTCCCTGCGCCTTTGGTGTTGAGTTATGCCGGTCACATGACCACGGAGACGTCTCCGGACAGCGCTGGCTCTTTGGCTTTGAAACAGAGAGGAGCAATGCCCCCTAGAGCCGGGAACGACTAGCACATATATGTGAGGGGAACCTTTACCTTGACCTGTATTCCTAGGTGGGATGGCCAGGCCACTTACTTCGAAGGTGTAGATGGGACTGCAGTCTCTCTGTGAAGTGGCACAACCCATGTACCCTCTCTGGTAGACCTTGTACCATGTGACTTGAATCTTGTGAGACATCACAACTGTCCACAAAGAAAGAATTCACCTCTTTTCAGGAGCTATTACTGGAAATTTCGATCTCCATTAAGCTCTTCAAACAGACCATTTATTTTTATAAACAGCAAACAAACCTTAAATAAGCATATTTAAGATTGATCCAGGAAACGGCCGGCAATGCCTCTGCATATGGTTAATGTAGCATACATAATTCATAAGTGTGATTTCCCATTTTTCTGTACTTTTTTTGAAAAGTACATTTGAAACCCATAATGTACATGCATTAGTTCCTCCTCCCGCTCATGTTTCTCTTCCCATAGGTATAAATAGCTTCTATAACAGCTATATAGTGGACTTCAACTCCCAGAATTCCCCAGTTAGAATGGCTGACTGGGGAATTCTGGGAATTGAAGTCCATCCATCTTAAAACTTACCAAGGGAGAGAATCACTGGACTGGATAGTCTTTCTGGTCTTTCCAACTCTATTGTTCATGGCTGGCCGGGGAATTCTGGGAGGTGAAGTCCACCCATCTTAACCTTACCAAGGGGCAAGGAACACAACTCTAAAATGGATTCTTCTCTTCCAGGCTTAGGATTGTGATAGGGAAGAGATTTGGCCAAACCGCTAAAATCCACACTGTTTGCCTCTGTCTTAGCGATGCCAGCATTCGAGACAGGCGCTTAAACAAATACCCTGAAACCCAAATCCTGCTTTTGTGAGGGGCATGAAGGCCTCAATGAATGAATGCGTTGAATAGAGTTGTTCCAAAGCTCGCTCATATCCTGGGCTGGACAAAAGACCCCTCTCTGTCCGTATGGTTTAGCTTTAGATTTTGTCAATAGCTTCCCCCCCCAACCCCCCTGATGTAGTGGCTTCAAAATGTGCTAAGTTGATAAGTCCACTTTGTATACCCAGCCCAGCGCTAGCAAAATACTCGACCGCTTCGTTCTGAATCGGATTTGATGCCGTTTGACTTTTGCTGACGTGTTTTGACAGAGGAGCTGGGAGCGAGTCTGGCATTATCAAACCCCCGAGGCCTCTTTGAAATAACTCTGGAGACCCACAAAGTCCACCACTTCACAGGTCCGAGTAGACATCATTGCTCCTCAAGGTTTTGAAGTGACTTTCCAGGGGCCCAATAGTTAATTGAGGGAGTGGCGCTTCCCAACTGGACAAAGCAGCCCATCGTTCAGTCTGTTAGTTTTTCCAATTAATGCCTTTCGATTTCCTGCCAACAATGAATGGCCTCCAAGATCTTCACATTTGACCAGACATTTGGTCTGGCTGGGCCAGTCTGAAAGTTGAAGTTGGCCCATTTGAGCCCTGGTGGCTCAGTGGTTAGAGTGCAGTATTGCAGGCTAAACCTGCCGACTGCCAGGAGTTCGATCCACACTGGCTCAAGGTTGATTCAGCCTTCTGTCCTGAGGTGGGTCAAATGAGAACCCAGATTGTTGGGGGCGATAGGCTGACTCTGTAAACCAATTAGAGAGAGCTGTAAAGCACCATGAAGCGGTATATAAGTCTAAGTGCTATTGCTTGACGGGCTGTCACAGAGACGAGGGTGTCAACCTGTTCTCCAAAGCACCTGACGGCAGGTGGAATATCATTAAAGAGAGATCCATTGTTGTGACCCCCCAATGGCTATCAGAGTTGGCAGCAGATTCGGACAGAGAGGAGGTTGGGGAGGGACCTGGGCCAGTCCTGGAGTCTGGGGAAGGCTCTGATGAGGGCTCTGTGTTGGAGGCAGAGAGGGGGCCAGGGCCGTCTGAGAGTTAGCTGCCTTTGGAGTCAGACATCAGTGAGGCAGACGAACAGCTGGAGCCTGTTCCCAGTGTGCAGATGCGCAGAGTTGCCAGATGAAGGGAACAGCTAAAGAACAAGGGTCGACTTGGGATAAGGCCACAGGTGGATGATAAATGGCCCCTCCCAGAGGGAATAAAAGGAGCAGAAGGGGAGTGGAGTTTGCAGGAGACAATTAGTTTGCTTAATTGGTTCATGACTCCTTGCCAAGTTTTGAAGATATCAGCCTGACAACTCTCCAAGCCAGATAAGATCTGTGACTAAATTCTCCCTTGAAAGACTTTGCTGTATGTGAATGAGAAGAATTCACAATAACTTAATAAGAAGGGTTTTTTGTCGGGACAAGGAGTCTGCTTCATGCTCTTGGGAAGCCTAGGTCAGAACATCCATCTAGAACCAGGAGGAATGAGAGTGAAAACAATGAGAACAATTAGTGGAACAGCTTGCATCCAGACGTTATGGGTTCTCCATCACGGGAGGTCTTTCAGAAGAAATTGGACAACCCATTTGTCCAAAATGGTTTAGGGTCTCTGACTTGAACAGGGGGTTGGAATAGATCAGTGGTTCTCAACCTTTATAGTGCTGCGACTCCTTTAATATAATTCCCCACGATGTGGCGACCCCAACCGTAAAATTATTTTCTTTTAGGTAGCAATCTCAGCGCGCCTCAGCAGCCGCAGAAGGGGGAAAAAAGTGGCAAACTGTTTTTTTGAATTTATCGCGCCTGAAGCCGTATTGGCTAGCGATCTGAACTGCTTGCGATTGCCTTGAGGACGGAGGCATTAAAGCAGAGACCCTATTAAGTTTATCGCGCCTGAAGCCAGATTAGGCTAGCGATTGGGAGTGATTGCAGCTGGCTTGAGAGGGAGACATCAGAGCAAAGATTTCTCTCTTTTTTAATTCATCGCGCCTGAAACCGAATTCGCGATTCTTCGACTCGCAAGTATACTTCCCATATTTCTGATGGTCTTAGGCGACCTCTGGCAAATCGTCATTCGACCCCCAACGGGGTCGCGACCCACAGGTTGAGAACCACTGGACTAGAAGATCACTGAGGTCCATGTTATTCTTTACGTCTCCGACAATGGAAGAGCGGATGATGAAGATGACGGAGTGGGCAGAGATGGCAAAAAAAAAAAAAAGGGTATCGTTAGGGTGCCAGCGATGGGCTCCCAAAGGCCATCCTTGAAGGGAAGGGCAGAGGGGGTGGGAACAGGGATGAAATACTACCGTTCACACCAGTTCATCCGAACTGGTATTGATAAAAAGCTACCGGTTCATCCGAACCGGTATTTTCAACGATCAGCTGTGCCTGCTAGAAAGCAAGAAATCCTGCTTTCTACCGAAGCTAAATCGCGCAGCACAGCTGTTCCCCCCCTCGCTGTTTTACTTGCCTTCCCAAGCCGCCTTTTTCCGTGCGAAGTGTGTGTTTGGTGCGCATGTGTGCGCAGCGTGCTTTTGGCGTGCACTGTGCATGCGTACACACAGCGTGGTTTTGGTGCATACTGCGCATGCCTGGGCAGCGAACAGGTGGCAATACCGCGGAGGATTTTGCCACTGGGTAGGAGGCCTGTTCCCGCACACCCCTCTGAGTAACTCTTTCCTCTTTTCCTTCCAACAGGGTCTCCTTATCTGCCACAGACTGTTATATCGTTCATGAAATCTACAACGGGGAGAACGCGCAGGACCAGTTCGAGTACGAGCTGGAGCAAGCGTTGGAAGCCCAGTACAAGTACATTGTGATCGAGCCCACCCGCATCGGGGACGAGACGGCGCGTTGGATCACGGTGGGGAACTGCCTGCACAAGACGGCGGTGCTGGCTGGCACGGCCTGCCTCTTCACCCCGCTGGCTCTTCCCGTGGATTACTCCCACTACATCTCCCTGCCGGCCGGCGTGCTCAGCGTGGCCTGCTGCACCCTCTACGGCATCTCCTGGCAGTTTGACCCCTGCTGCAAGTACCAGGTGGAGTACAACGCCTACAAACTCTCCCGCCTGCCCTTACACACGCTGACCACTTCCACCCCGGTCGTGCTAGTGAGGAAGGACGATCTGCACAGGAAGAGACTGCACAACACGATAGCACTGGCAGCCCTGGTGTACTGTGTAAAGAAGGTGTACGAACTCTACGCCGTATGATCGCGGCCGAGAAAGGGGGGAGGGGGGGGAGGGAGAGAAACCCATCCGAACCGATAATGGTATATTAAGGACTCCTACAGGAACAATTCGACTATTTTTTCCTCTTGAAGTGGTGCCTAGAAAGCCGTTTTTCGGTTTACCCAATTATTATTATTATTGTTGTTGCTTTGGTTATTTTTTTCTTTTTTGGGGAAAGAAACAATCACACATCACATCAAGGGATTTCTGTTATTTTTTTTTTCATGCCTCAGATCTGCGGTGGGGTGCGAACGATGAAGACAACAGCCATGGGATTCTCGGGGCAAGCAAAACAATACAGGGGGGTTGGTGGGTAGATTTTGGTTCCTCCACCCATCCTCTCCACCCACCCTTGCGGGGGAAAAACAACCACCTTTAAGTATCTTGTTTAATTGTATTCTACAGAACCAGCTCAAAGATATCACTGACCATTCATTAAAGGATGAGAATTTCAAGAGGTCCTTTTTCTTTTGGTTGGAATGAAAAACATTGGTAGGAAATTCTTCAGAGGGCTGGAATAGCAAGAGCCCTTAGACTTATATACTGCTTCACAGTGCTTGACAGCCCTCTCTAAGCGGTTTACAGAGTCAGCCTCTTGCCGCCGCCCCCCCCCCAAACAATCTGAGTCCTCATTTTACCCACTTCAGAAGGAAGGAAGGCTGAGTCAACCTTGAGCTGGTCAGGATCGAACTGCTCACAGTGGGGCAGAGTCAGTGTGCAGTACTCCATTCTAATAGAAGGAAGGAAGGGAGGGAGGGAGGGAGGAATAGCAATAGCACTTAGACTTATGTACCGCTTCATAGCGCTTGACAGCCCTCTCTAAGCAGTTTACAGAGTTAACCTCTTGTCTCCAACAATCTGGCTCCTCATTTTACCCACCTCGGAAGGATGGAAGGCTGAGTCAAGCTGGAGCCTAGTGAGATTCGATCTGCCAAAGTGCTGGCAGCCGGTGATCAGCAGAAGTAGCCTGCAGGACTGCACTCTAAGCACTGCGCCACCGAGAACCCAATTTTAAAGGATAGATTGCGCGAAAGCTCACTGGTCAGTAGACTAAGAGGATCTACACCATGGGTGTCAAATGTGAGGCCTGTGAGCCGGATGTGGCCCGCAGGGTGCTTAGATCTGGCCTGCGGGACCATCCAGGAAACAGTGAAGGAAAGCCGGGTAAGGAACTCTGGGAGTTGAAGTCCACAAGTCTGAAAAGAGCCAAGTTTGCAGACCCCTGTGCTAAAGAATTGAATGGGGAAAACAAAATATTTTTTTTAAAAAGATAAATCTCCCAAGTATCTTATTCTGCCTGTACAGAAAGGTTAAGCTCAGCGTTTTAGTGAGATTTAAATTGTACTGTGTGCAGGTATATTTCCCTGCCTTGTGACTACTGTTTGGTAAAGGACCCTCAAAATGGCTTCCCACGGGGGCAAAAGCCAGACATGGGTGCCATTTTTAGCTTTTTGGAATCTAGAACTAGGAATCGAGCCCCTTTCAAGCTTCTCGCCAGTAGAGCCACTTGGTCAACACTTAAGATCCTGTAGCTTTCCGGATACAGCAGCTGCTACACCGAGGAAGCCCCGTGGCTTCTCCTTGCCGTGGCACTTTCTCCCCCCCCCCATGCAAGAGCAGTTAGGTAATCGAATACCGTATTTTTCAGAGTATAAGACGCACCTTAGTTTTTTGGGAGGAAAATAAGAAAACAGCTGATTGGCAGGTGGATCGGCCTCCCGGAATACCCCCAATCAGCTGTTCCTAGAGGTGAATTTTGCAGCAGGTTCCTTGGTTGTGAGCTCTATATGCCTTGCTTTTTTTTGGCTTTTTTTTCCTGCCTCTGAAACTCGGTTTCAGAAAAAACTTTTTTCTGCCTCTGAAAGCCTCCAAAACCTTCAGAAAAAAAGCCTCTGAAGCTCTGTTTGGGGGCTTCTTTTCTGAAGCTCTATTTGGGGGCTTTTTTTCTGAAGCTCCATTTCTGATGCTTTTTTCAGCCTCTGAAACCTCCGTTTGAGAAGCTGGGCTACATTCAGAGTATAAGACGCACTCAGATTTTCACCCTCTTTTTTTGGGGGGGGGGGGAAAGGTGTGTCTTGTACTCTAAAAAATACGGCATATTTCCTTCAAATCTTATTTAGTGCAAGCAATTTTTCTTAAAAACAAAAAGGCGGAGAAAGAGTGATGAAATAATCCCCAGCTTCTGTTTGGCAGAGAGTCCCTGATCGTCCCTGATCTCAAAGTAAACACACTGAGTGGTTCTGTTATTTATAGCCGTATAAATTTATTTCCCCCAGAAACGTGCAAGCAGATGTTACCAAGGCTCTGGATCTGAGGAGCAGGGAAGCAGCAGATGGTCCCATGAATGGATTTAACACTGAAATGATTTGCATTGCGGAAGGGCGAGCTCGTTTTGAGGTTTCGGCTGTTTGAAAACTGCTAAGGGTTAGAGTAGAAAAGGCGGAGAACTGATAGTCCTCGACTTACAACCGTTTAGCGAGTGAGAAGTTACGATGGCGCTGAAAAAAGTGACTTGATAATGTAATAATCATCGCCGCATCCACAAGGTCACATGACCAAAATTGGGGCGCGACCGCAAATGAGCCCCAGATTGATGTTGCCGAGTGAGAAATTTGTGAACCGAGTTTTGCCCCATCTTACGACCTTCCTTGCCACAGCTCTTAAGTGAATCACAGCCGTTGTTAAATTAGTCACACGGTTGTTGAGTGAATCTGGCTTCCCCATCGGCTTTGATTGTCAGAAGGTCGCAAAAGGAAATCACCTGATCCGGGACACCGCGACCGTCATAAATGTGAGTCGGCTGACAAGCATCAGAATGTAAATCCCATGACTGGAGATGCTCTGATAGCCGTAAGTGCAAAAAATGGTCATAACCCACTGCAGATTTCACCACTGTCCAAGCTTTTTGAGATCTTTTAAGAGAGACAAACATATAAACATTAGTTTTGCATGTCATGCTAAGCCACGGTTTATTGAACCCTGGGCTATGCTGGCACACCATACCAGTCAAAAGAAAAAAAACCCATTGTAGTTTAATGAGATATATGTAGTAATTTCTCTATCTTACATACTAAAGATCTTTTAAGTTTCCCGTAAATGGCATCCCTGCCATTTTCTTTTAACGGAATATTTTAATACTGCGTTTCCCTGAAAATAAGACCGGGTCATATATTAATTTTTGCTCCAAAAGACACATTATTAGGGGTTATTTTCCAGTGAGGTCTTCTTTTCGGAGAAACACGAAACACTAAATACGTCCGTCTGGCTGATGATCTTAAAGGTAAAGGTTGCCCTTGTGCATATGCCCCAGTCCTTCCTGACTCTAGGGGGCGGTGCTCATCTCCGTTTCAAAGCCGAAGAGCCAGCACTGTCCGAAGACGTCTCCGTGGTCATGTGGCCGGCATGACTCAACGCCAGAGGAGCACAGAACGCTGTTACCTGTCCACCAAAAGTGGTCCCTATTTTTCTATTTGCATTTTTTTTACTTGCTTTCGAACTGCTAGGTTGGCAGACGCTGGGACAAGTAACGGGTGCTCACCCCATTAGGTGGCGCTAGGGATTCGAACCGCTGAACTGCCGACCTTTCGATCAACAAGCTCAGCGTCTTAGCCACTGGGTCCCTTGATCCCTGTTAAGATCCCTGATGATCTTCACTGGGGCTTATTTCTGGGGTAGGGCTTATATTACGAGCATCCTGAAAAACCATGCAGGGCTTATTTTTTCCGGTTGGGTCTTTATTTTCGGGGAAAACACGGTACCTATGGAGAGCGACTCATATTTTTCCCCTCTCCCGTTTACAAAAGAAGTGTAAAAGGTAAGCTTGGAAGACCGGCGAGAAAAAGAACTCAAAATATCCAGCTATTAATGGCACCGTTGTCTTCTGAAGGCCCACCGAGCGGGAAAGCAGAATGTCGGCCGGGCACCTTCCATTCCTTAAATCTGGCTAAGCATTAACCTCTTGCATATTATATACAGAAAACGCTTGGCAGGGCCTGAAAACGTTTTGTGGGCGAAGCTTCTCGTCCCCAGACCAAAAAAAAAATCCGCCTCTTTAAGTGCAGCGAAGGATGGAAATGTTCAACTCCTGCAGTTCTCCGTCGATGTTAAGATACGATACCTAGCAGCTTCGATCCACACTTTTGACAATGGCGAAGTCTATGGGTGGGTGGCGGCTAGGATTCCTTGTCTTTCTTCTCCTTCCGAGCTCTCCTGGCCATGAGGGTGAAGAAGACGGTGGGGAAGAGCGGCCGGAGGTAGACCGCCAGGGTGGGTAGCAAACCAGTGGCCGCCAACACCTCCTTTTTCTTCTCCCCCACGGCGTTCAGGACCAGTCGAGCCACATCTGCGGCGGTCTTGCCTTCGCTGGTGGTCTTGTCCATCACTGCATCGTATAGAAATTGAGCACGCATTTTTTTAAGCAGCGGAGAGCTTTCTCGCTGCCACAGACGAGCAGACGGAAAGAGAGTTCCTGGCCCAAAGGTGCCTTTTTTTTTTTCAGGAGGCAACTGGACCTTTCTTGCTTTTTTCTCGTGAAGACGTTTCGCTTCTCAGCCCAGGAGCTTCTTTAGCTCTGACTTGGATGGGTGGGGAAGGGAAGGATTTATACTCCTTGCAGACAGAGCTGGTCGTTTGCATCCTTTTTAGAGGGTCGTTGAGGCCACTTGGAGGTTCAAATGGTTCCTGCGTTCCGCAATTTTTCCCTCTGGAAATCCATTCCTACTCTCAACACCATTGAAAGGGTGCTCGTCCCAAATTGTATCTAAAAGTAGAAAGTCCCGTTGCCTCCTGAAAAAAAGCGCCTTTGGACAACCGTGACCTGGATGACTGAGAATCTCGGCAGATTTTTAGCTATGCAATTTGGGATGAACACCCTTGGAATGGCGTGGGAGTAGGAAGGGATTTCCAGAGGGAAAAAACTGCAGACTACAGGAACCAGGAGCTCCACTCAGGTGACCCTGAGGACACAGATAAACCTCCAAGTGGCCTCAACGACCCTCTAAAAAGGATGCAAACGACCAACTCCGTCTGCAAGGGATATAAATCCTTCCATTCCCCACCATCCAGTCGGAGCTGAAGAAGCTGTTTGGATGAGAAGCAAAACATCTTCAAAAGAAAAAAAAAACCCAAGAAAGTCCAGTTGCCTCCTGAAAAAAAGCACCTTTGGGACAACCATGACCTGGATGACTGAGAATCTCTACAGACTTTTAGCTAGTCCTCGACTTAACCGTTCATTTAATGACCACTCGAGGTTACAACGGCGCTTTAAAAAACTGACTTAATGGCCGTTTTTTCCTCACAACGGTTACAAGCATCCCTTTAAGTCATACCCTCAAAATTCGGACGCTTGGCCACTAGCTTGTATTTATGACGGTCGCAGTTTCCTGGAGTCACGAAATCCACCTTTTGGGCAGCCAGATTCACTTAACAAGAAGTCTGTTACTAACTTAATAGCTGCAGTGACTCCCTTAACAACGGTTGGCAAAGAGGTGGTATAAACGGGGCAGAATTCACTGAACTGTCTTCGTCTAGCAACGGGAATTTGGTCGTGCTCATAAATCAAGGCTTTCCTGCGGGAAAGCTAGGGCTCATGAATCGGCCTTTAGCCCTCCAAATTCCATTGTAATTGTAATTTTTTTGTTATAAAGGAAGCAGCCGTTCTGCAAAGCAGGACAGGCAGCCTCGAAGCTCATCTGCTTTGCCAGCAATGCCCAAGGCTCAAGGGGGACCCCAGGTGCGTTCTTAGATTTAGGCGAGCGTAGCTCAACGGCCTCTTTGGAGGGGGGGGGGGATACTAAATGCCCGTTCGTGACTGGCCCAATCTGCCATTCTGAGGAGCGCCCGTAACGTCTTTGCCGAATTCCAGATGGGCCCAGCAGCCCTCAAAAGCTGGGGACAGCCTCCCCTACCGTAAGCCTTTCAGCGTCTCGACACCGTTACGTCTGTACGGTTCAGTGGGTTGTTTTTTTTTACAACCTAATTGCTGGGCTTGTGGGGGGAGAGGGCTGGATAAATGAATACACAAACCGCCTCCTTGATTGGCAGACCGTTGGTGCCCCCCCCCCCCCCCCGGCGAGGAGAACCGACCCTCACCTCCGTACTGAGATCCGTCGGACGTGACCGCGTTGAGCGAAAGGTTGGTCTGGATGTAGCCGGGACTGACAACCGTCACTTCGATGTTGAATCGCTCCACTTCGGCTCGCAAGCAGTCAAAAAAAGCTTGAGTTGCGTGTTTGGAGGCCGCATCTGAAGAGGGTGAAGGAGATGGGAAGGGTAGATCACCAGCCTACAGCAGGGGTTGGGCAATTGATTTTCCCAAAGGCGGCTACATCAGAAACTGGGACTGTTGCGAAGGACCAAACCAAGAGGGCTACTTGCGTATTAGGTAGATGTATTAACCTCTAAGCCACGGGCTCTCCTCGCTTTGTCAGCTACACCAGGGGAAAGATTGTTTTGTTTTGTTTTTTCCTGGTGAGACCAGTCTATCAGGGCAATCTGGTCTACCCAACTATGGGACAGAGCAATACTGCTTCTGCTTTCGCCTTTCAGCCCCAATGTAGGGGCCTTCGCAGGCAGTCACTTTCGTGACAAACTCTGCAAGTAGCCCGGGTTCGATTCCCAAAAGCGTATGGCTAGCTGAATGAATATTTAGCTTGAAATAGATTTATGCTAAAGGTAAAGATTCCCCTCATGCTATGTGCTAGTCGTTCCCGACTCTAGGGGGCGGTGCTCATCTCCGTTTCAAAGCCGAAGAGCCAGCGCTGTCTGAAGACGTCTCCGTGGTCATGTGGCCGGCATGACTCAATGCCAAAGGCGCACGGAACGCTGTTTCCTTCCCACCAAAGGTGGTCCCTATTTTTTCTACTTGCATTTTTTACGTCTTTTCGAACTGCTAGGTTGGCAGAAGCCGGGACAAGTAACAGGAGCTCACTCCGTTACGCGGCACTAGGGATTCGAACCGCTGAACTGCCGACCTTTCGATCGACGAGCTCAGCGTCTCAGCCACTGAGCCACTGCTCAGTGCTAAGGCGCCAAGTGCTAGAGTGCTCCAACAGAGAGCCGCACCACTGTTGCCTCTGTCTTTCAAATTTGATGGTCAGCTGCCCAGTCCCCGAAGGATTAAGCCAGCGAATTAAAAACACAAAACCGCACAGCTTAAAGACGGCCCTTAATAGCGACGCGAGCCCACAACAAGGGAGGACTTACACGCTGAGCGGAAAGGAATGCTGATTTTGCCTTGCACGCTGCTGATGGTTACGATGTGCCCTTTCCTCCTCTTGATCATGGCAGGCAGGAGGGCTGGAAATGGAAGAGGGGAGAAAAATTAAGACCTTCAAAGACGAACATAATAACTGCAGGTCATCCTCGACTTACGATGACCATCGGGAGCAGCATTTCCATTGCTGAGCGAGGCAGTCATTCAGTCGCCTGGTTTTACTCAGTATTGCGCACGGTTGTTAAGTGAATCACACACCCATTAAGCGAATACGGCTCCCCCCCCCACAAGCACTGACTTTGCCGGTTGAAAGGTCCCAAATGAGGAATCATGTGATCGACTGTCATAAATACATCAATGCAACTATAAATATGAGCAGTGGTGGCGCAGGGGTTAGAATGCAGTATTGCAGGCTATTTCTGCTGACTGCCGGCTGTGGGTAGTTCGATCCCGACCGGCTCAAGGTTGACTCAGCCTTCCACCCTACCAAACAGGGACACAGACTGTCGGGGGCAAGACGCTGAATCTATAAACCGCTTAGAGAGGGCTGTAAAAGCACTGTGAAGCGGTATATAAGTCTAAGTGCTGTTGCTATTGCTTGTTTCCTTTGTTTTCTCTCCCTCCTTTTTCTCCCTCCCTCCTTCCTTCCTATTGCTTCTTTCCTTCCTTTCCTTATTTTTCCTCTCCCTCCCTTTTCTCCTTCTTCCTCCTCTCCCCTCCCTCCCTCGCCACGGTAACGCAGTAGTTAGAATGCAGTCCTGCAAACAATTTCTGCTGACTGCCGACTGTGGGTAGTTCGATCCCGACCGGCTCAAGGTTGACTCAGCCTTCCATCCTTCCAAACGGGGATCCAGATTGTCGAGGGCAATATGCTGAATCTATAAGCTGCTTAGAGAGGGCTGTAAAAGCACTGCGAAGCGGCATATAAGTCTTAAGTGCTGTGGCTATTGCTATAAATACCAAAAACGACGGCTGCAACCATCACAAACACATTCCCGTTGCCAAGCGTCTAAAACGGCGGTTTTAAATCCAGGGTTACCTGCCCTTTGTCTCTTATTCTATTCTTCCCGTTATTTATTTAATTCATGATCTTGCTACATTGTTCGGATCTGATTTTTTTTTAATTTTTAATTTTTTAATTTTTTTGGGTCCTTTCTCACCTGGAAATGGAAATCAACGCCTTGAGCCTTACCTTTCGTCAGAGCAACCGGCCCAAAATAATTGGTTTCCATCACTTTCCGGTCCACCTCTATCACGGTCTCTATTATGGTGCCCCGGTAGCTGATCCCTGCATTGTTGATTAAAATATCGACGTGATCCACGCAGCTCAGAATCTCCTTCGCAGCACTCACTACCGCTTTGATATCCGAGAGATCAAAAACCACCATGTGATGCTTGTGGCCCTGTTCAAATTGAGGGAGGAGGGGAAAAAAAATCAAACCCCCCCATAACATTTTTCGCACCCAAACCTTTTCAGCTACGGGATTTGCAGCCTAGCTTCCTATTGTTCAGGTAGCCCTTGGCTTATGACCACAACGAGCCCAAAATTTCCATTGCTGAATGAGTTTAGCCAATGCGAACGTGGCTAAATGCTAAAACCTATTTGCGAAGTGAGTTTTGCCCCATTTTACGGCCTTTCTTGCCACAGTTGTTAAGTGAATCACTTCAGCAGCTCTTAAGTTAGTAACGCGGGGCTGTTAAGTGAATCTGGTTTCTCTTACTGATTGTCAGAAGGTCGCAAAAAGTGACTCTGGGACACTAAGCGTCATAAATATGAATTGGTTGCCAAGCGTCTGAATTCTGACCACGTGACCATGGGGATGTCGCAACGGTCATAAGTATGAAAAACAGCCATAAATCACTTTTTACAGTGCCGTAACTTTGAAATTAAACGTTGTTAAGTTGAGCACTTACCTGTATACCTACATCACCTTTCTATGTATTATCAGGAACAAGGAGAGAAACTCAAATTTAATTCTTCCTGAACCAGAGGTGTGTATACACCACTGCTGTACCAAAGGTGCTTTTTCAAAAGGTAACTGTTTTTAAACAGATTAACAGACTTGGAAGGGACCTTGTAGGTCATCTAGTCAACCCCCCACCCAAGCAGGAGACTCTACACAATTTCTGACCAATGGCAGTCCAGTCTCTTCTTGAAAACCTCCAGTGATGAATCTCCCACAACTTCCGAAGGCAACTTCAGTTCCATGGGTTGATTGTTCTCACTGTCAGAAAATTCCTCCTTATTTCCAGGTTGAATCTCTCCTTGGTCAGTTTCCATCCATTATTCCTTGTCTGGCCTTCAGGTGCCTTAGAAAACAGCATGACCCCCTCCTCTCTGTGGCAGCCCCTCAACTATTGGAGAATGCTATCCTGTCTCCCCTGGTCCTTCTCTTCACTAGACCAGCCATGCCCAGTTCCTGCAACCATTCTTCATGTTTTAGCCTCCATCCCCTAATCATCTTGGTTGCTCTTCTCTGTACTCTTTCTAGAGTCTCAACATCTTTTTTATAGTGTGGTGACCAAAACTGGACGCAGTACTCTAGGTGTGGTCTTACTAGGGCTTTATAGAGTGGTATTAGTACCTCACTTGATCTTGATTGAATCCCTCTGTTAATGCAATTTAGGATTGCGTTGATCTGTCCTCAGGGTCATTCGATGGGTGTGGAGTCCTCTTGGAACTGCTGCAGATGAACCTCCAAGTGGCCTCAACGACCCTCTAAAAGAATGCAAATGACCAGCTGTCTGCAAGGAGTATAAGTCCTTCTGTTCCCCACCATCTAGTCAGAGCTGAAGAAGCCTTTGGATGAGAAGCAAACCATCTTCAAAGAAAAACCAGAAAGTCCAGTTGCCTCTTGGAAAAGCACCTTTGGGATAGCCATGACCTGGAGGACGGAGAATCTCCATCAACCTTGAAGAAGGAGTTCTGAAGAAGCTTCTTGGATGAGAAAAGAAACATCTTCAAAGAAAAACAAAGAAAGTCCAGTTGCCGTAAAGGGGATATGTAAAGCCAAGAATAGGGCTCCACCCGGACTAGATGGTCTACCCCGGTGAGGGGAACGGTAACGAGCATATATGGGTGTCAGGTGAAAGGTAGAGAGAAAAAAGACTACCGGGGTGGATCGGGCATACGTGATAAGAACATGAGTGGATGTACCAATATACCAATGTACCAATATAACGGGTACGACCAAAGGCCTTGGAAAGAGCAAGTAGGGAGGGATGGTTCCGGGCCATTGAGATGATCTTGAAGGTGTAACCAGCGGTCTTGGAAACAGTTACCTGGATGACTGAGAATCTCCAAAGACTCTTAGCTAGGTGGCCTCAACGACTCTCTAAAAAGGATGCAAATGACCAGCTCTGTCCGCAAGGAGTATAAATCCTTCCATTCCCCACCATCCAGTCAGAGCCAAAGAAGCTTCTTGGATGAGAAGCGAAACGTCTTCGAACGAGAAAACCAGAAAGTCCAGTTGCCTCTTGGGAAAGCACCGTTGGGACAACCATGACCTGGAGGACTGAGAATCTCCATAAACTGTTATTTCACACAGGCCCACTTCCCAGAAAGACACTCCATTCTCGAAGTCAAGCAGGTGTGAGCAACAATATCAGTTTCCCAGCTTGCCTCTTCCCTTCTCCGCCACGACTCACGTTTTTGAGGGGGTCAGCGGCAGCGGATAATTCCTGGAGAACATCCTGAAGCCTCTCTCCACTTCGGCCACACAGCACCAATTGGGATCCTGCCGCATGGAAAGCTTTGGCGCATTCTGCACGAATCAAGAAGAGGGCCGTGAAAATATTTGCAGATCCCTCGCATCCTGGACATAAACTGTTTCAACTCCTACCCTCAAAACGACGCTATAGAGCACTGCACACCAGAACAACTAGACACAAGAACAGTTTTTTCCCGAAGGCCATCACTCTGCTAAACAAATAATTCCCTCAACACTGTCAAACTATTTACTGAATCTGCACTACTATTAATCTTCTCATCGTTCCCATCACCAATCTCTTTCCACTTATGACTGTATGACTATAACTTGTTGCTGGCAATCCTTATGATTTATATTGATATATTGACCATCAATTGTGCTGTAAATGTTGTACCTTGATGAACGTATCTTTTCTTTTATGTACACTGAGAGCATCTGCACCAAGACAAATTCCTTGTGTGTCCAATCACACTTGGCCAATAAAAAAAAAAAAATTCTATTCTATTCATTCTATTCTGGCCAGAAAAAAAGCGGGAAGAGAGAGTGTGTCTGTTTGATTGATTGTATAAGCCCGGGATGCCCATCCAAACAGATATGCCCTTTAGAAATGGTGGACCAGGAGGTGAAATGCTGCCGGTTCGCTCCAGTTCAGGTGAACCCGTAGTGATAAAAAAACTACGGGTTCGGGTAAACCGGTAGTAAAAAAAATGCTTTAAAAACTAAAAAAAGGTTCTGACGATCGTGTGGCACAGCTGTGATTGTCAGAACCTTTTTTAAAAAAATTTTAAAAGCATTTTTTACTACCTATTCGCCCGAACTGGTAATAAAAAAATGCTTTAAAAAAAGTTTTTTAAAAAAAGGTTCCGACGATCGCGTGGCACAGCTGTGATTGTCGGAATCTTTTTTTTTTTACTTTTTAAAAGCATTTTTTTTTGCTACCTTTTCGTCCGAATCAGTAGTAAAAAAATGCTTTAAAAACAGTTTAAAAAAAAAAAGGTTCCGACGATTGCGTGGCACAGCTGTGATTGTCGGAACCTTTTTTTTACTTTTTAAAAGCATTTTTTTACTACCTTTTCGTCCGAATCAGTAGTAAAAAAATGCTTTAAAAACAGTTTAAAAAAAAAAGGTATTGACGATTGTGTGGCACAGCTGTGATTGTCGGAACCTCTTTTTTACTTTTTAAAAGCATTTTTTACTACCTTTTCCTCCTAATCAGTAGTAAAAAAATGCTTTAAAAAGTTTTAAAAAAAAGGTACTGACGATTGTGTGGCACAGCTGTGATTGTCGGAACCTTTTTTTACTTTTTAAAAGCATTTTTTTACTACCTTTTCGTCCTAATCAGTAGTAAAAAAATGCTTTAAAAAGTTTTTTTAAAAAAAGGTACTGACGATTGTGTGGCACAGCTGTGATTGTCAGAACCTTTTTTTACTTTTTAAAAGCATTTTTTTACTATCTTTTCGTCCTAATCAGTAGTAAAAAAATGCTTTAAAAAGTTTTTTTTTTTTTAAAAAAGGTACTGATGATTGCGTGGCACAGCTGTGATTGTCGGAACCTTTTTTTTACTTTTTAAAAGCATTTTTTAACTACCTTTTCATCCGAATCAGTAGTAAAAAAATGCTTTAAAAACAGTTTTAAAAAAAAAAGGTACTGACGATTGCGTGGCACAGCTGTGATTGTCGGAATCTTTTTTGTTACTTTTTTAAAGCATTTTTTTTACTATCAGTTCGGGTGAATAGGTAGTAAAAAATGCTTTAAAAAGTAAAAAAAAAAAAAAAAGTTGGTCACGCCGATCCAGTCACATGACCCCCACCACCAAGCCATGCCCACCAAGCCACACCCACAGAGCCGGTAGCAAAAAATTTTGCATTTCACTACTGTGGTGGACCATAGGTGGTCCTTGACTTACGTTTAGTGACCGTTGATCTGTGCTAGATCAAATTTCAGGAGAAAGCCCTTACCTTTCCCCAGCCCAGAAGTCGCCCCTGTGATCACTACCACTGCGTCCTTCAGATAGGCCCTTGCCTGGATTCTTCTGACCAATCGTAAGATAGTGAAGATCCCTGCGCCACCGAAAAGCAGCGGAAGAAGGATTCCAGTGGTGAAATCCATGAGCTTTTGATTTCTCCTGGAGGGGCAGAAAGGAATTGGGGGGTGGGGGTGGGGAGAGAAAAAAAAAAGGCACATGAAATAGTAGGATCGTTAACTCTTTTAAGTCCGGAAAGGGCCGGAATAGCTCAGGCTGTTAGAGCCTGTTATTAGAACACAGTAGCCTGCAATTACTGCAGGTTCAAGCCCGGCCCAAGGTTGACTCAGCCTTCCATCCTTTATAAGGTAGGTAAAATGAGGACCCAGATTGTTGGGGGGGCAATAAGTTGACTTTGTAAAAATATACAAATAGAATGAGACTATTGCCTTATACACTGTAAGCCGCCCTGAGTCTTCGGAGAAGGGCGGGATATAAATGTAAACAACAACAAAAAAAAAGTCAGGGATTCCCAACCTTGTCAACTTCGAGACGGGTGGACTTCAACTCCCACAATTCCTCAGCCAGAATGTTAAAATTACGATTAGTGTAAAATTCCTGAATGTGCAGGAAAGGATAGATTAACACTTGAAATTAAAGGGAAGGAAGACACGGAATATTTTGAAATATGGGATTCGTTTAATCAATGGTTAACTAACAGAAACAGAAGTCAGAACATTTAAAATTATAAGAGAAGGACTAATTTTACTACGAGGGCTTATTACGATATGCTTATTATTAATATGAATTAGTATTAATAATTAATAAGTATTAATGGTGTGTGTCCCCAAAAATAAGACTAGGTTTTATTTTTTGGGGGGTGTCCCAAAATAGGGATTAGGGCTTATTTTCAGGGGGTATCGTATTTTTCCCCGCCATGTACAGGAGGCCGACTTATTCTGCTTGCTCACGGTGGGGCAGGAGGCTGGCTGTGCAGGCTCTTATGTAGGGCTTATTTTGGGGGGTAGGGCTTATATTAGGCACATACATAATAACCAATGGTGAAATGTAAAGTTTGTTACTACTGGTTCTGTGGGCGTGGCTTGGTGGTGGTGGTGGTAATGTGATTGCGTGGGTGTGGCCAACTTTTTTTTTTTACTTTTAAAAGCATTTTTTTTACAACCTCTTTGTCTGGAAAAATGCTTTTAAAAGACTCTGATGATCCCAGCTGAGCCGTGCGATCCTCAGAGGCTTTTTTTATTTTTAAAAGCATTTTTTTGACCAAAGAAAAAATGCTTTTAAAAGTTTAAAAAAAAAACAACCCTCTGATGATCACGCAACTCAGCTAGGCATGGGGGGGGGGCAGGGATTTTTGCTACTGGTTCTGTGAACTACCCGCCGCCATCGCTACTGGATTGGGTGATCCGGTCCAAACCGAGAGCATTTCACCCCTGATAAAAACCATGCTAGGACTTATTTTCAGGATAGGTCTTATTTTCAGGGAAACAGGGTATTACGATGAGAAAACACTGTTATTAAATGACCACTACTAATTAAGGGACACGGTGGCTCAGGGGCTAGGACGTTGAGCTTGTCGATCGAAAGGTCGGCAGCTCAGCGGTTCGAATCCCTAGTGCTGCCGTGTAACGGGGTGAGCTCCTGTTACTTGTCCCAGCTTCTGCCAACCTAGCAGTTTTGAAAGCACGTAAAAATGCAAGTAGAAAAAATAGGGACCACCTTTGGTGGGAAGGGAACAGCGTTCCGTGGACCTTTGGCATTGAGTCATACCGGCCACATGACCACGGAGACGTCTTCGGACAGCGCTGGCTCTTTGGCTTTGAAACGGAGATGAGCACCGCCCCCTAGAGTCGGGAACGACTAGTGCATATGTGCGAGAAAAACCTTTACCTTTACTAATGAACATTATTACTATTATGATGATGGTTGCTCAAACTAACAACTCACTGTTTATCTAGACATTGCAACTGTTGGTCTTTCTTTTATACAGCAAAAATAAAAAAAAATATTAAAAAAAGAAGACTACATCGGATTAAAAAAAAATTGAGAGGGTATTTGTACATCAGAGAGCCAGTCTAATCTAGTGGTGAAGGCACCAGACTAGAAACCGAGAAGCCATGAGTTCCAGTCCTGCCTCGGGCAGAAAACCAGCTGGGTGATGTTGGGTCAGTGTTTCTGTTTCAACCCTGTTTCTGAAATCTTGCCAAGAAAAACTGCAGGGATTTGTCTAGGCAGTTGCGAGAAGTCAACCCTGACTCAAAGGCGCCAGAGGGGAAAAATATATATACATCAAAAGTAGCTTTCTCCCCCCCCACCCCCATTCATTTACTGCACTGGAAGCTGTCTGTCTGATAACTATTTTTAATTTTAACAGCACCAGACTGCTCACCAGCGTTTAATGATTCAGAATGGCTTTACCTACATGGGGAAAAAAATAAAAATAAAAATTCTGGTCCTTTTTTTCTGCAAGCTAAATTTAGTTCTTTTCTCATCAGGTCTGGCCACAAGGAGTTCTGTTCTCAGATACCACCTCCTCCTGTTTCTTTGCCAATAAGGCCCAAGAGCTTTTACAAACCACAAATGGAGGTTGTAAATTCAGAATTAGGGAGTTGGGCAATCTACTCCATCTTGAGCTGGATGAAGGAAACATCCCAATTGACAGTTAATCAAGCAGGGAAGAGATCAGTGGTGAAATTAAAAAATTTTTACTATTGGTTCTGTGGGTGTGGCTTGGTGGGCATGCACAGGAAGGATCCTGCAAAATCCCCATTCCCAGCCTACTCCAGGGGAAGGATACTGCAAAATCTCCATTCCCACCCCATTCCTAGGGGAAGGATATTGCAAAATCCCCATTCCCTCCCCACTCCAGGGGAAGGATACTGCAAAATCTCCATTCCTACCCCACTCTGGGGCCAGCCAGAGGTGGTATTTGCCGGTTCTCCGAACTATTCAAAATTTCCGCTACCAGTTCTCCAGAACCTGTCAGAACCTGTTGGATTTTACCCCTGGAAGATTTTTCCATTCCATTTTTCACTTTGCACGTAAGGCATATAGTCATAATTACATGTGCCCATTTTTCATACATCCATTCAATTGCTGGCATTTACTGACATATTTTTGAACTTGCTTGAAGTGATGGAACTAAATTAAATTGCTCAAGAGTTTCAGATCAAGACGCAACAAGAGTCTACTTGTTAAGCATCCCAACCAGCAGCAATTAGAACTCGAGAGAATCTTTCAACTAGCTTGATCTTTTTTCGACATCGTCTCGGATTAAAATACCACACTCTCTGAGTTCGATTCTATGGATCTTAATTCCAAGAAGAAGAAGAAAAGCAGAATCTAGCAGCAAGCTTGCTATGTTAATATTACAAAAATGTTGAGATTCCAGTTTGGCTTTGAGGCAAACATAATTAAGGATGATTCAAGATGCCAAATGTTCTGGATTTTCCAAACCAGCTTTTCTCACCATAAGAGCTCACAGTTGGGTGGACTTCAACTCCCAGAATTTCCCAGACAGCTATGGGAATTCTGGGAGTTGAAGTCCACCCATCTTCAAGCTGCCAAGGTTGGGAAACACTGTCCTAAATGAATTCCAAGACCTTTGTGGACAAACACTCAAAGCCAAAATGCAGCTATTTCATCGTCCATTGTGAATATAGTCAGAGAGTTACAACAACTAATAACCGATAAGTAATAAATACAGATAAATAAATACCGCAATCATACCAACCCAGAGATTCTCAACCTTGGCAGCTTTAAGAAGTCTGGAGTTCAATTGTGGCTGGGGAATTCTGGGAATTGAAACGAATTAATTGAATTAACGTTGCTGAGATTGAGAACATTGCTCTAAACTCCCTCCCCACCTATGTCTGGAGGAATTCCATTACCCATGCCATTATATTCCTTTAGCCTAACATGGTTCCCATCCATTGCCTTCCATAATCATTGGACTACAATTCCCATCCCCACCGATCCAGCCATGGCCTCAACCTGCCACTCTCCACCCCATCCTTTCCATCCACTACCTCTGCAACCAGCACCCTCTACCTATTTTGGACGGTAATGTCCATCACACCCAGCTATTACACTTGCTGTGGATAATGGGCACTGCAATCCAACACCCAACATGGAAGACTTGGGAAAGCGAGTCTACCCTTCTTCCAGCTACCTTCTTTCTGGATTTATGTAGCCAGGATCCCCACATTTAGCAAGAATATATGAACCCTCTCAAAGAGAAACACCTCCCATCCAGCTATTACACTTGCTGTGGATGATGGGCACTGCAATCCAACACCCAACATGGAAGACTTGGGAAAGCAAGTCTACCCTTCTTCCAGCTACCTTCTTTCTGGATTTATGTAGCCAGGATCCCCACATTTAGCAAGAATATATGAACCCTCTCAAAGAGAAACACCTCCCATCCAGCTATTACACTTGCCCAACGCCCAACATGGAAGACTTGGGAAAGCAACTCTACCCCTCTTCCAGCTACCTTCTTTCTGGATTTATATAACCAGACTCCCCATAATTAGCAAGAATATATGACACTCCCCCCCAAAGAAAAACACCCATCCCAATCCAGCTATTACACTTGCTGTGGATGATGGGCACTGCAATCCAATGCCCAACATGGAAGACTTGGGAAAGCAAGTCTAGCTCCTCCCATCTTCCCGGATTTATAGAACCAGCTCCCCATATTTATAATTGTGACCCCCCCCAGACATATATCCCCCCACCACCAACTCCCCCCCCCCTTTTCTGGTTTCATGCAAACTACCTTGCAACCCTCATCACCGTGATCACATACCCGGAAGTGGGAATGACACCTTTTCCCCGCCCCCTCTCTCCGCTCTGTCCAATCAAGACGCACCGTTTCAAACCAGACGCCAGGCGGAGCTATCGGGCCGGCAGCCAATCAGCGACGGCGCGTGGTCGAACGCCCCGAAGGAAACGATGCGATAGGTGGTCCGGTTGCCTTTAAATTCCCTCCGGAAACCTTGACCGTAGGAATAGCGTTCCGCCTGGGTTAAGGTTCCGACCCAGTAATCTGTCTAGCCTTAGAGCAAATCGTATTTTATCTTATTTTTAGAGTCTTAGATTCCAAGGAAGGGAAAAAATTAGGATAAAATGCGATTTGCTTTGTTTAGGTCAGAAAGGGAGATAAGCAGTGAAAAAGCCGGAATGGAGGTTTCATGAATCTTGAATAGGGAGGGGCCAGCTGAAGATTTAAGAGGGATTCCCCTGCTTCTAATAATTTTCTTATAGGGTTTTCGCCTAAACGTTTGAGCCCTTATTTTCAAAGAAAAAGCATTTTCTTGCATAATATTTTGCTGAGGGTTTCTGAAAATGAATTTTTGGCCCTGAACATGGTTCCTAGATCAGCTGGATATATTTGGAAGCAGAAAACTGCTCTGTAGGAAAACAATGGAACTATTTCTATGCATCGCAGGAAAACTTGGATTTGTCTGTATAATGCCAGGAATTGACTCAATTTTTTAGGTCTGTAATATTAATAGTTTATTCTCCTATTGTGATTTTCAGGGAATGTTTTTAATATATATAACTTCGAAATACAATAATGAATTCTTATTAAATTTGCTTTGTGTACTTTTTTTCTATGTGTGTGTATGCGTGTGGCAGTACTAAATAGTGACATTGATGGATTTCCCCCCCCTATTCTTAATGTTCTAAGTAATTTAACTAATGTTAATGCAGTAATGTGTAAACATGTTACGTAAACATCAACATACAATAGAACACAGTTGCTAAGATTGATAATAACAAATAAAGGGGAAAAAACAAATATATTTTTATTAATTCAGCCTGAGAGAAATCCCACTAAGAATTCACATAGTATTTGTAAAAGTAAGGCTCATTCACCATTCATCTTGAAATTGCCAAGTTTGAAAAAAAAAATCCCAGACTATTTTCTCTTTCATTCTCACCTTCCAACCAACATCTGCTGTGGTGCTTTGCTTCACAAAAGCTTCTGTTCCTACACACCATTGCCATCTGCCTGTCAGTGAAAATCTGCAATGGCCCCTAAGGGCTGTTTCCCCCACAGCAGGATCCTCCTTATTGCTGCTCTTTTAGCACTAGCCCAGGAGGGAAGCATTAATTCCAGTGGTGTTCACAGTTTGAAATGAGAAGTCTGCTAGACAAAACACAGTAACTCAGAATATAGTGGCAAACCCCTCCGGACCTCTTTTTTTTAAGAATCAAGTTCAAGGAATAGGTAGCTCTTCAGCCTCGATTGTCCAATATTTGAGTTAAATCTAAAACCACTCACACAATTTGGCTGTTTCGAAGCATTACAAAACTAGAAAGAAGAAAAAAAAATGCATGAAGAAATTTGCAGGTGATAAGCTTTTAAAATTTATCCTGTATTTATTACGGTTAGGTTGGATTTATATTGTACAAAATAGGATTAAGGTGCACCAATTTCTTTGGACTGTGATAAAACCAGACAGCAAAGTAAGTTATATGTTACTTAATTCAAAGTTTAGGTAGTTCTTTATCCTCTAATTCAGAAAAGAGAAGTCAAAGCTGAAGTAAAATATTTAATTGGCCAAACCAATTTTTATTTCTTTACAAATAAAAACCATGCTAAAAATCTATGAACAAATGAATTAGGAAATCATGAAGTTACCAGCTCAATTTACAGAATACTTTAATGTTTACACCTTGTTTTAGGTATCGTTTATCTCCACAACTCTGAGTGAAAACAATATTCAAGTTTGTTGGAATCTCAACCTCTCTCTGACCAAACATATTATTTAAGCTTATATTAAAAAGAGGGGAGAAAAATCTGGCCAAATACTGTAAAACAGAAGTCACAAAATGATTCTCTGTATTGAGGGCCCTATGCTCCTTCTAATATTGTTAGGTTATATTTCTCATTATTCATCCCTCATTGAGCTCAGCGGACAGAAGCTGAGCAGGTCTGCGTTTTGTCACAAATTTCTTCCCTGCTAAATTAAGCAGGAGCAGAAGAGAATTTTCTCCTGGAAGGATTGTGGGTTGCATGAAGCATTATTTTGCAGAACAGATGACTGGATTTCAACTATGCGCAGAGCTCGTTTCAAGTATATGATAAAGCCACAGACCATCAGGCAAAGTTAACATGGAGCAAGAGGCAATCAATACATTAATCTTTGCAGACATAAGACAATGTGTTTAATGTTTCAGTGTTTTTCTCAACCTTGACAACTTTAGGATTTTTGGACTTCCAACTCTCAAAGTTCCCCCAGCCAGCCAAGCTGTTATGACTGCCATCTTTTTTTAAACACACCCTGGTCAAAGCAGTGCATATAGCATGCCTCCTCTTGTTTACATATTTGAATATATTAGCCACCCCACTCCAATTGTTGTTGTTAGTTGCGAAGTCATGTCCGACCCATCGCGACCCCATGGATGATGTTTTTCCAGGCCCTCCTGTCCTCTACCATCCTCTGGAGTCCATTTAAGCTCACACCGACTGCTTCAGTGATTCCATCCAGCCACCTTGTTCTCTGTTGTCCCCTCCTTCTTTTGCCCTCCATCATTCCCAGCATTAGGCTCTTCTCCAGTGAGTCCTTCCTTCTCATTAGGTGGCCAAAGGATTTGAGTTTCCTCTTCAGGATCTGGCCTTCTAAAGAGCAGTCAGGGTTGATCTCCTCTAGGACTGACTTGGTTGGATCGCCTTGCAGTCCAAGGGACTCGCAGTCCCCACTCCAATAGAGCCCAATATTTTTTCAAGACAGGTTTCTCCAAAGTTTCATGCAATGAGGACTTCCCTGGTTGACAAGTGGACTAGGATCTGGATCTAAAACCATCCCATCTCTTGTCCAGTACCTTGGACAGCAGAGGTTCCTCCTTATCAAAGCTCTCTTTTTATTCCATGCAACCGAAGAAGTTACTAATCAAATCGGTAGAAGTTCTCTCTTTTCTCCCCATTAAACGCATCTCCGAATCCCCCAAGGGTTGGTTTGAAAAGCCCCCCAAATTTAGGAAACGGTTCATGCTGTCAAAGCCCTTTGTGTGTGTGTGTGTTTTTTTTTCCCTAAGGGCGGGGGGGGGGGAAACAAACCCTCTCATTTCATTTGTTCATTTTGTATTTATTGCAACTGCTTCTTTGCAGAGCCTATTAACCAAGGCTCAGTCCTTACATTTGCCAGTAGGTGTTGCTGTTGATCCGTACATTGGTGCAAGCGGTTTCTTCCCTCCCAATGCGCCTAAGAATAAATAAATAAATAAAATCGAACCACCACACGAAACACACATTGCTGTCCAGGTGTCCTTTTCCTTCTCTGCTTCTCTCTCTCTCTCTGACAATCAGTTTGGGGAGGGGAGGAGAGGGGGAAAAATACTTATTGATGTTGGAGAGGAAAACACAGGGGGTGTCCTTGCCGAATTAAGCAGCTCACCCCATATTTGTTCACGCCCACCATCAGCTCGCTTTTTTAAGGCTCTGGTTTCCAAAGCATATTGCTTGCTGGATTGCTGCAGCAAAGAAGAACTGAATTTTCTCCATGTTTCCCATGCCTGCAAACACACACACACACACACAAACCTGCAAGGATTTAAAAAAAATAACAACCCACCATCCTACTTTCTGTTGATGGTGTCAGGTCTTGGAAAGGTGTGGATTGTAAACCTTCTTGCTTTAGCGCCCAAGACCGTTGAGAGAATTTAAACAGCCGCCGGTTTTAAATTCACAAAGCCCACCCACCCACCCCTTTCTCAAGGTCAGGGCGCCTTCCTGCTTTGCAATTGTCTTCCTTTTTGCTCAACATTGATTTTTCCACCCAGTGTTGAAAGAATCCTGCCATCTGCTATTCCGTGATCCGGAGACTGCCAAAAGGAATATATTCCCTTCTGTCCAGTCCGAAGGAAGGAAAGGAAAGGAGGAAATTGCAGAAAATATGACTTCAGAAATTGCAGAAAATATGACTTCTGTAACAGAATCATCAGTGCTTGGAACACTTTACCTGACTCTGTGGTCTCTTCCCATAATCCCAAAAGCTTTAACCAAAAACTTTCTACTATTGACCTCACCCCATTCCTAAGAGGACCATAAGGGGCGTGCATAAGCGCACAAATGTGCCTACCGTTCCTGTCCTATTGTTTTTCTTTTTTCTTCTTCTTATATGCTTATACCTCCTAATACTCCCTCATATATATGTTTATATACTATATAATCTTTTTGTGTGATGCTCATATATATTGTTGTGGCAAATAAAATAAATAAATAAATAAATAAATCACACACCCGTCTCTCAAATGAGGCCTATACCTCATCAAGGTATTAGCTGCATATTTGGGCCTACCTGCTGGTAATAAATTCAAATTTCACGATGGCTTGTTTTTGCAGATGTACAAATTCAACCCTATATAGTTTATTTTATTTATTAAATTTATATTTCCCCCCCCCACCCCCCAATCTGTTGGCGTGATTCTGGGTGGCTTTAAAAAAATGTAGGTAAAGATTTCCTGTGCACATATGTGCTAGTTGTTCCCGGCTCGGGGGGGGGGGGAGGGGCGGTGCTCATCTCCGTTTCAAAGCTGAAGAGCCAGCGCTGTCCGAAGACGTCTCTGTGGTCATGTGGCCGGCATGACTCAACGCCAAAGGCGTACGGAACGCTGTTACCTTCCCATCAAAGGTGGTCCTTATTTTTTCTACTTGCATTTTTTATTTCTAATTGCTAGGTTGGCAGAAATGGGGACAAGTAACAGGTGCTCACCCTGTTACCCAGCACTAAGGATTCGAACCAGTGAACTGCCAACCTTTCAATTGACAAGCTCGGTGTCTTAGCCACTGAGCCACCACATCCCCCTTAAAAAATAATTTTAGTTGCTGCTTAGTAATATGTTACAATTCCGGAGATTTGGGGCTTATTCAATAAACCAGGATTAGACGACGGCTTAATTTAGTGTTCCAAGCCAAGTGGAGATAAACAGGGAACTGTAGACTTGTAAACAAGACTTGATGCTTGTGGTGGGAAAGAATTCACCCCCCCAAAAAAGATGCTTTTACTTGCTCATTGTTGATCTCACAGATTACGGGAAAATGGCTAAAAAAGAAAAATGTGCACTTTTGAACAAAATATAGTTAGTCCTCGACTTACGACCACAATTGAGGCCAAAATGTCGATTGCTAAGCAAGGTGGTTGTTACATTCAGATTTGCCGCATTTCGTGACTTTTCTTGCGGCGCTTGTTAAGGGAATTATGCGGTCGTTAAGCAAATTTCCCCATTGACTTTGCTTGTCTACAGTGCAACCGCATTAAGTACATGCCAGTTGCCAAGCATCTAAATTTGGATCACATGAAACTGGTCCCAAGTCATTTTTCCCCCCACTACTCTTGTAACTTCGGAGTGGCTGTGGATGCCGGCACCCCGATACAGTCAGCTGCAGCCGCGGCTGACTGTTGGAGGCGAGTTATTGGCCCCAAAGGATAGGGTGCGCAACTTAGGTGTCCTGGATGTCGTTTGAAGATCATTTGACGGCCGTCTCCAGGGGGGCCTTCCACCAGGTTCGCCTGGTTCGGCGGTTGCGCCCCTTCCTTGATCGGGATGCCTTGTGCACGGTCACTCATGCGCTCGTTACCTCTCGCTTGGATTATTGTAATGCTCTCTACATGGGGCTCCCCTTGAAGTGCACTCGGAGGCTTCAGTTAGTCCAGAATGCAGCTGCGCGGGTGATAGAGGGAGCTCCGCGTAGCTCCCATATAACACCGCTCCTGCGCAGACTGCACTGGCTGCCTGTGGCCTTTCGAGTGCGCTTTAAGGTGCTGGTTACGACCTATAAAGCGCTCCATGGCTTAGGGCCTGGGTACTTACGGGACCGCCTGCTGTTACCACATGCCTCCCACCGACCCGTACGCTCTCACAGAGAGGGACTTCTCAGGGTGCCGTCCGCCAAGCAATGTCGGCTGGCGGCCCCCAGGGGAAGGGCCTTCTCTGTGGGGGCTCCCACACTCTGGGACGAACTTCCCCCCGGTTTACGCCAAAAACCTGACCTTGGACATTCCGTCGCGAACTGAAGACGATCTTTTATTTGCGGGGCTGTCTTAAATTGAATTTTATTTTTTATCAATTTTTAAACGGGGTTTTTAGTATGGGAATTTTTTAATTTTAGGCTAATTTAAATAAGTTTTTTAAATGGTATTTTAATCTGTATATTGTATTGTTTTATCTTGCCTGTACACCGCCCTGAGTCCTTCGGGAGAAGGGCAGTATAAAAATCAAATAAATAAATAATAAATAAATAAATAAACTTCAAACAATCACTAAACAGATGGTTGCAAGTCGAGGACTTCCAGTATATAACAGGGGAGTAAACTGGCCCCAGATTCTGTCCCTGGGAAGCCAGAGTGTCAGATACAAGTAGTCCTCGAATGACGACCGCCGTTCAGCTCAAAATTTCTGTGGTTAAATGAAGTGTTTGTTCGGCGAGTTCTGCCCCATTTTGCGACCTTCCTTGCCATGGCTGCTAAGTGAATCGCTGCAGTTGATAAGGTTAGTCACCTGGTTTTTAAGTGAATCTGCGTTCCCCACCGACTTTGCTTGTCAGAAGGTGGCGGAAGCGGATTGGATGGCCTAGGGACACAGCAACGGTCGTATGTATGAAACCAGTTGCCAAGCATTTGAATTCTGATCATGTGGCCACGGGGGATGTTGCAAAGGTGGAAAAAAACGGTCGCGAGTCACTTTTTTCAGTGCCGTTGTTAACTTTGAATGGTCACGAAACGAACTGTTCTAAACCGGGGATTACGTGCATTCACAGAAACGTAATCCAATCCAATCGAGACTGGAGCCCGACAGCGTGTGAATTCCAGCACTTCCCCAAGGCCACAAGCAACCGTGTGTTCCCGCGCAGGCCGCTGGCATCTAAATACACATTACCAGCCCCTTAATGGCCTTGCTCGGGGAGACCCAGAAAACCTTTGAAGCTAATGATTTAAATGCTGGGAATTAAGGCTTGTCATATTACCGAGGGGTGGGTTGCCTTAGCCTCCCCACGGAGGTGGGAAGGGGAATAGACTCTGCCCAGGTGTGTAACGTGATAGCTGGGCACAAGAGGGGGGGAGGCGCTTGGTTTTCAGCTGCTTGTTTAACCACATTCTTCCCCTGAATAACTTAAGAGCTCTGCTCTTGTGGCTGCTATAACCACCAATGATTATTACAAGCTGTCCTCGTCTTATGACCGCAATTGAGCCCAACGTTTATGTTGCTAAGTGAGAAATTGATTAAGTGAGTGGTGTGCCCCATTTTGTGACTTTTCTCGCCACGTGGTTGCTAAATGAAGACGACTGTAAGTGATTCCTGGCGAGTCTACATTTGATTTTCTGGTCTCTCAACCCACGCCATAGAATAAAATAGAATAGAATAGAATTTTTTATTGGCCAAGTGTGATTGGACACACAAGGAATTTGTCTTGATACATATGCTCTCAGTGTACAATTAAATTAAATGTAAATTAAAGCCTAGGGGAGCTGAAGCCAAAGACACCTTGAAGTCCCAATTTGGGGGGGTGGGCAAAACCTGCACTAATGTACTGGAGCCCCATAAGAATAGAATCGAGCTGGAAGGGACCTTGGAGGTCTTCTAGTCCAGCCCCCTGCTCAAGCAGGAGAACGCATACCATTTCAGGTAAGTGACTGTCTAAATTCTTCTTAAAAACCTCCAGTGATGAAGCACCCATAACTTCTAGTGGCAAGCTGTTCCACAGGTTAATTGTCCCACTACTACTGTAGTGAGTAGTCTAGGAAAAGTTTCTTCTTAATTCCAGGTTGCTTCTCTCTGGTTAATTTCGAGCCATCGTTTCTTGTCCTGCCTTTAGGCGGCTTTGGAGAATAATTTGATGCCCTGATCTTTGTGGCAGCCCCTCAAATATTGGAATACATTGTCACCCCATGTTGTACCTTGATGAAGGTATCTTTTCTTTTATGTACACTGAGAGCATCTGCACCAAGACAAATTCCTTGTGTGTCCAATCACACTGGGCCAATAAAAATTCTATTATTCTATTAATCATTCTTTTTTTCTTTAGGCTGGCCAAACCCAAATCCTGCAGCCCTTCTTCATACGTTTTAGCCTCCAGGTCTTTGATCATCTTCGTTGCTCTTCTCCGAACTCTGAAAACGGAGCACGAATTTATTTATTTATTTATTTATTAATCAAATTTATATACCGCCCTATCTCCCGAAGGACTCAGGGCGGTGTACAGGCATTTAAAACACATAAATACAATATAAGAAATATAAAAACAGTTAAAAAACTTATTCTAAAAGCCTGTTAATTTAAAATAAAAATATAAAATAAAAGCCAATTTAAAAGCCAGTAATTTAAAATTTAGCTCAGCCCTGCACAATTAAATAAATATGTTTTAAGCCCGCGGCGGAAGGTCCGGAGGTCCGAAAGCTGACGAAGACCGGGGGGTAGTTCATTCCAGAGGGTGGGGGCCCCCACAGAGAAGGCCCTTCCCCTGGGCGTCGCCAGACGACATTGCCGCGCTGACGGCACCCTGAGGAGACCCTCTCTGTGAGAGCGCACGGGTCGGTGAGAGATATTCGATAGCAGTAGGCGGTCCCGTAGGTAACCCGGCCCAATGCCATGGAGCGCTTTAAAGGTGGTCACCAGCACCTTGAAGCGCACCCGGAAAGCCACAGGTAGCCAGTGCAGCCTGCGCAGGATGGGTGTTATACGGGAGCCGCGGGGGGCTCCATCTATCACCCGCGCAGCCGCATTCTGGACTAACTGCAGCCTCCGGATGCCCTTCAAGGGGAGCCCCATGTAGAGAGCATTGCAGTAATCCAGGCGCGACGTCACGAGTGCGTGAGTGACCGTGCATAGGGCATCCCGGTCCAGAAAGGGGCGCAACTGGCGTACCAGGCGAACCTGGTAGAACGCTCCCCTGGAGACGGCCGTCAAATGATCTTCTAGAGACAGCCGTTCATCCAGGAGGACGCCTAAGTTGCGGACCCTTTCCATCGGGGCCAATGACTCGCCACCGATGGTCAGCCGCGGATTTAGCTGACTGTACCGGGATGCCGGCATCCACAGCCACTCTGTCTTGGCGGGATTGAGCTTGAGCCTGTTTCTCCCCATCCAGACCCGTACGGCCTCCAGACACTGGGACAGCACTTCGAAAGCTTCGTTGGGGTGGTCTGGTGTAGAAAAGTACAGCTGGGTGTCATCCGCATACAGCTGGTACTTCACACCGAAACCACTGATGATCTCACCCAGCGGCTTCATGTAGATGTTGAACAGAAGGGGCGAGAGGATCGACCCCTGCGGCACCCCACAAGTGAGGCGCCTCGGGGCCGACCTCTGCCCCCCCGTCAACACCGACTGCGACCGGTCGGAGAGATAGGAGGAGAACCACCGATAAACGGTGCCTCCCACTCGAATCCCTCCAACCGGCGCAGCAGGATACCATGGTCGATGGTATCGAAAGCCGCTGAGAGGTCTAATAGGACCAGGGCAGAGGAGCAACCCCTATCCCTGGCCCTCCAGAGATCATCCACCAACGCGACCAAAGCCGTCTCAGTGCTGTAACCGGGCCGAAAACCGGACTGGAACGGGTCTAGATAGACAGTTTCATCCAGGTGCAAGGGAAATTGATATGCCACCATACTCTCTACAACCTTCGCCGCGAAGTGAAGGTTGGAGACCGGACGATAATTACCTAAAACAGCCGGGTCCAAGGCAGGCTTCTTGAGGAGGGGTCTCACCACCGCCTCTTTCAAGGCGGCCGGGAAGACACCCTCCACCAAAGAAGAATCCTCCGGGAGGGAGTTCAAAGGCTTGTGCTTTCCAAATTCCAAAGCGGAAACCAAGATAGAGAAAAAAAGGATGCTGTTGCCTTAGAAAAAAAAAAACCCAAGCAAAGCTGCATTCTCACGTTATAAATATACATCGAGCCACTGAGTTGAATTGGGAGTTTTAATCTATTTGCCCGACAGGGATCCTCTTTTTCCCCTGGCTGCATTCTCAGGACCGGCTCTGCGCACGAGGCTGTCCGGTTCGATCTGACCCGAGGGTCGTGTGAAGGCAGCCCGGGAGTTGCACGTGTTGCAAGGGCTTTGCAGGGGAAGGATTCGGGGCTAGGCAGAGTCAATGGGAGCAGCATCCAGGCAGCTCCGCCCCTCCTTGCAGGGAATCGCTGGGGGGGGGAACGGAGAGAGCCTGCAAAGCCTCCAGCGGATGTGACAGCAGCCCTGCCCGCCGGCTGACTGGCTGGCTCGCCCCCTCCCGTCTGGTCTGGGCTCCTCGGGAGTGGGCGGCGCTTAACTCCCGTGACCCTCCTCCCAGCCAATCCTCCGCCGCGGATGAAAAGAGCGGCGGGCAGGCCCGCCAATCGGCGCCTCATCTCTCTCTCTCTCTCTCTCTCTCCCCTTCCCACCCCGCTTTCCCCGTTGCCAGAACTTCCTTTGTCAATCAAAGGCGGCGGAGGGGAGGGCCTCTCCTGGCCATCCCCGCTGTAAGAGGGAAGGCGGCGCCGGCCAATGAGAAGCGGCCCAGAAGCGGGACGTACGCCTCGCGCCGCCAATCCGCGGCCCTCCTGGGCTTAAGTCAGGCAGGGCCGACCTCCTTTTTTTTTTCCCCTTTCCCTTCCTCCACCCCCCCCACTAGCTTTTTTTTTTCCCCTTTCCACTCCTTCCTCCCACCCTCCCTCCTCCTTACCTTACTTCTCTCTCTCTTCCACCCCCCCCCGATCCTTTCCCAATTGGTTTGTCCCGCTCGGGCCCGGCGGCGGCGGCGTTTGAGAGGACCCTGCCTGCCGCGCGCGCGCGCGCTCTCTCTTACCGAGGACGGGCTCATTTCAGGGCGGCGCGGGGGGGTGGGGGAGAGCACGCGCGGCGACGAGGAGGCGCGATTTAAAGAGACAGGCGAGCCGGGGTGGGGGAGGGAGGGAGGGAGGAAGCGGCGGCGAAGAAGAGGCGGCGGCGGCGGGGGGGGAGGCAACAGCCCCGCCCCCCCCCCCTCCCCCCCCCCGGCGCGGCTGCCAGGGCTTTCCCCTTCTCCCTCACCACCACCGCCGCCGCCTCCCCTGAGGCCTCCATGAGGTAGTAGCAGCAGCAGCGCGCGACCCGGCGGCGATTCTCCTCAGGAGATTCTCTCTCTCTCTCTCTCTCTCCCCCCCCCTCCTTCCTTTTTTCTCTGAGGAGAATCTTCGCCCGCCGATTTCTCCCCTCAAGCTTTGTGCGGCGGCGGCGCCGCTGCTGCTGCTGCTGCTGCCGCCGCTGCCGTCGTCGTCGTCGGCGCTTTGTTCGGAGCGGCGGCGGGGGCAGGAGGAGCAGCAACGGCGGCAGCAGCCGGGGGCGGGGTTGAGGCGAAGCGGCGGCGAGGGAGGAAGCGAAAGGCAGGCGGGCAAGCGGGCGGGCGGCCGCTCCCCGGCACTGCAGTCGGCCGCGCCGCCCTGAGGGAGCGCGCCCGGGAGGAGGAAGAGGAGGAAGGAAGGAAAGGAAAGGGAAGGGGGGGGGATCGGCCCGCAGTGGCCCCCCCTCCCGGGGGAGGAGGAGGAGGAGGAGCCCCCCTCCCCGCCTCTTCTCCCCCCGCGAGACCCTCCCCGCCGCCGCCTCCTCAGCAGCCGTAGCCGTAGCCGCATCGGCGGGGCGGGCGGGGGATTGATGTGGGGGGGTCGGAGATGAGTCCGCCGGCCGCCGGGTGCTGCCATGTGACCGGCTTCAAGGTGGAGAACTGGAAGCAGAACCTGCGGGTGATCTACCAGTGCTTCGTCTGGAGCGGCTCGGCCGAGAGCAGGAAGCGCAAGGTGAGACCCCCACCCCCACCCCCGTACCGTCCCTCCCTCCCTCCTCACCCACCCAGAAGGGGCGGCCTCGCAGCAGCCAGACGGGCGCGTTTCTAGTCCTCATGGATTTGGGGCGGGGAGGAGGATGGAGGAGGTCCCGCGGGGAAGAGCTCTCCTCCGCCTCCCACGCCCCCCCCCACCCGCGTTTCTAGTCCTCAAGGTGGCATCTTCCGCCTGGGTCTCCCCACCCCCCACCCCTAAAAGGGCCTGCCCGTCTCCTCTTCCCATAAGGAACGACCACCGAAGCGAGTTTCTAGTCCTCATGGTTTTCGGGAAGGGAAGGAGGGGGTGGGTCGGTCCCGCGGGGCGATCTCTCCTCTTTCCCCACCCCACCCCACGCGCGTTTCTAGTCCTCAAGGTGGCATCTTCCTCCTCGCTTCTTTCTCCGCAGGCACAGCAACCCAAGCTTCTAGTCCTGATGGTTTTGGGGCAGGGAGGCAAAGAAAAGAGGAGGTCTTGCTCGTCCCCTCCTCAAGGGAAGCTCCCCCCCCCGTAGCCCAGGCGTGTTTCTAGTCCTCAGGGTGCATCTTCCTTCAACACCCCCTCTCCTAACGGGGCCGGTCCCGCGGAGCGACCCCTCTGCCCCCCCCCCCGTCTTTCCCACAGCAGCAGCATGTTTCTAGTCCTCATGGTTTTGGGGCAGGGAGGAGAAGAGGAGGCATCCTCCCTAAAGGAGCAGGCCCCGGGGGATGATGCCCCCTTCCCCGCAGCATCGGCAGACGCGTTTCTAGTCCTCCTGGTATTGAGGAGGAGGAGGAGGAAGAGGGGATCGGCCTCCTCCTCTTCCTCCTCCTTGCCCCCTCCCCAAAGGGACCGGTCCCAAGGGGCGGGGCGGCTCTTCTTCCCACATCCCTGCAGCACCACCACCACCATCCCGGGCTTGTTTCTAGTCCTCATGGTTTGGGACAAGGAGGAGAAAAGCGGGGCAGCAGCCTCCTCTTCCTCCTCCTCCTGCTGCGGGCGGACTTTCCCGGAATCGGGCGGCTGCAGAGCCCGCCTGAAGGAGGAGGAGGAGGGAAAATGGGAGGGCAGAACCGGAGCTCCGGGGCCAAAGAGCGCGCTGGGCCTGCCCAGGTTGGCCTGTGGGGGGGGGGTCCGCTCAGCCAAGGAGAGCCGGCCTTTCCTCTCCCCTCTCCCCCTTGCAAGGGGAAGGGGCTTTCAGCAATCCCCTCCTTCCCTCCCTCCCAATGTCCCGTGGGTGGGTGGGTGGACGAGGAGCGCGCAGGCGGAGGAAGGGGCGCGGTCGGAGAGTTGGGGGGGGTCTCGCCTCTCCTTGGTCCATTCTATGGGGAGCGGCCGCGGCTGGAGCTGCCTGTTTCCCTGGAGGAAGCCGGCCGGGGTTGCCCACCACACAATAGGTGGAAACGGCTCTCCTGCTGTTAGGGGAGCAGGGATGTTTCTAAAAGGGCCGGGCGTCCACGGTCAGCGTGGGTGGGTGGAGGGAAACATGATTCGTGGGTGTTAGAGGAAGTCAGAAGGGAAATGCAGAAGGGAGATCTGTTTCAGCGCACAGATTGCCCTCAAAAGATGCACCAGGAAGGAAGGACCATGTAACAACACAGGGTCTCCTAAGGCAGGGGTTCCTTCCTCCCTCCCCATCCCCTCCCTTTTCATTCAATGGGTGGGTTGCAGAGTCGGTCTTCCCTAAAACCCCTAACACAGGAAATACAACTACAGTGTCCATATAGGAAAGGAGCAAGCTTCATACATCCAGGATACAAAAGACAGCTCCTGTTCTGGTTTTTGACTTGAAGGCCTTTTTTCTTTTGTAAGGAGCCAAGCCAAGGTCAGAGTTGAAGTGGCAGGGCTGCAGCAGTGAAAGGCTCCCATGTGCCAAGTTAAAGACATGTAGGGCAGGATAGAATGTTAGGGGGGGATTGTTGGTTGCACATGGATGTCATTGGTAACATCGGGAAAATGGTTTGAAGGTGCTGGTGGCTGCCCATGGGGCAAATATTTGTGGGGCAGGCATATCTCCAGGCATTGCCTAAATCATAGCATTGAGGCCTTGGTATTTGCTCCCTGCTTAGGTTACAGTAGTTTCCATTAGTAATTAGCAGATAAATCTGCATATGCAGAAAAATAGAGAAGGGTGGTAGAGCACGGTTCCATTTTTAAAAACTTTGAATTGCCTCCATTCCTGTTTAGAAAATACCCACCTTTTCTTGCAGATAGCAAATGCGTATTGTAAGGGAAAGGCCTTTGCCCAGTTTTCTTTATGTGGTGCTTTTTAACTAGAGATTTCCATACATGCAAATCCTTTCTTCCAATCTGAAATGTCAAAACCTTTCGGTAAAGTGCCTTTATGTGAAAACTGTTAAAACAGCTAGTTCCCCCCCCCCCCCAATAGCTTTTTAAATAACTGGGTAGTTTGACATTCACAATTCTGGCACTGGGGATGAAAAAGTAAAACGTACAAGCATTTTCTTCTGTGATGGCTTGCTATCTAATATTGCTTTGTAGAAGGATGTTGTTGGATGTCTTGATACGAATTTTCGGGCCATGCTTTGTCAGAAAGATCTCCATTGCTTTTATCTGAATTGGTACACAAATGTAAAGAGAAAAAAAGCTGAAGATAGCTCTTTACTCAGGCACTGAGAATTCCAGAGAGAGGAGATAATGTAGAAATTCGATTGAACAGCCGTTATATGGAGTATTGATTTTATAAAATGCAGTAGCAAAAACTCTAAAACCAGTGCTGGCAAAGGAAAGCAAATTACTGTGGCTTATCCAATAGATAAATGAAAAATGGTGTCATTTGATGTTCAGGATTAACCTCCCATTTTTATTTCTGGGTCTTGTGTCTTAAACATCCAACTAAACTGTAGGGGGCAGAAGGGGTCAATTTTTATTTCTGACTTGGTTGTCTACACTGCTTATTGCCTTACCTTTTTTGAAAGGCTGCTAACTGTATTGTGTTGCTTTTTTATTTCTATTGTTCTTCCCTCTTCCCCATGCAGTATGCCTGTCTTAGTTGTTAATCCATTGCTTCTTTATATTACGGAAAATGAAGGTTGCCTTTCACTTCAGGTTTTTTTGTTCACGCCAATGTTAGTGCAAGTCACTACATGACAAGAACTGCAGTGTGCTTAGAATGGATAATAGCAATCCTTTTTTGACGAGTCAGAGAATCTATTTTGAGAATACATATATACCTCAGACTAGAACATTCAGAATATTTGTTTCTTATTTTGTCCTGTCTTGGTAATATTTAGTAAGCATTTACAAATTTAAATTGGCAGCCGATGCACTATGATAAAGATTTCATGATTTCACAGATCTTAAGAAATGTAAGGGGTTGACATCTGGAACGAATGCATTGCATGGTTATCTCTATGGTTTGTCTCTAAAAAGGCCTCTGATTGGTACTTCAGAAAATCAGTGCTTGATCCAAGGAGAAGATAATAACGCTTGGCCTGTTTTTCAAAAGAATTTTTTGCTCAGATGTTTCAATTAGAACAGCTAGTGTACTGCATATGCTTAGTGTAACATTTTAGTGTATTGATGATAATATTCTATCTAAGGATAATAATTATTTTGATAGGTTTGGAAGTCATCTTGTAGTATGAATTGGGAATCCAAATAAGCAACTATTTAAAATGCATAAATTTAAGTGGTTGCCCCCTATGAGACAGAATTGATTGTATACTAATATTATACGTTTATCACATTGTTGTTTTCTTTAAAAAATTATATACACTGACCTTTTTAAGTAGTGGAAATAGCTGGTAATTCTAAACAAGCAAGCAATTGTAACAGCCTTTTGTATTCCAGCACCCTCTTCATGTAAAATATTCATTTTATTTTAGCTCTAGCTTCATTGCCATGTAGGGATGTCCAGATTAGTATCTAGAGCTGATACCCTAAGTTTGGAACCCAAAGAGAGATAAAATTTATATGATTTCTTTGTACTTCAGCATAGGTTGGATTCTATTTGTCCTCATAAACCCCTTTTGCCTGACTAAAATATATATCTCTATATAATATTTCCTGGATTTTTGGCATAATTTTTGGGATAGGTAGAAAAAAAATCAAAGTGCTGCTATAGTGTTCTTTTCTTATTTACATAATTATTATTCCAGAATTCAGTTAATATCATATTTGTACTTCACCAGTGGTTCGTTGCTCCTCACATGGTGAACCATGAAGAATTTGTTAACTGCTGCTTCACATTTATTGTTTTCATCATGTATAAGAGAAAAATGGTTTTGTTATTAAATGCTATTGATGTATTGGAAGTAACTGGTAATGTTAACCTGAGTACCATAGTGTTCATCATCAGGTGTGAAAATACTGGATGAATTTTGAACATGTACTTAAAAGTTTAAGACGACTTTAAACCATAGCAGAATTGCGAACTGAGGATTGTGTTATGTCTGTTCTTCACTGACAGCCTAAGATTTTAAATGACAATGTTTATTCTTTTATTTATATAATTTTGCCTCAGAATTGTTTAAAGAAGGTAGCAACCATAGTTCAGGCAAATGAGTGGCTTCATTCATATGTATTCTAGACATTAGAATTAGAAGGGTTGGGGTTTTTTTACATTAAAAAAACTATTAGAGCAATAGCTCATCTTTAACTTTGTTATGTTTACCTGTTCTTGCCCAACATAATTCCTTTTTTTTGCATCAGTGCAACTCTGTTCTTTATATATGCACATATTTGTTTTTTTCTCATATAAATTTGTAGCCCTCTGCTTAGTTTGCAGCTATTTCTTTTCACTTGCTAATAAACGATTTTCACTGTTATGTATAATCAGATTAATTTGGTTAAAGGAGATAAGGGAACATTTTCATTCTTGTCATTTTTAATTCCTACTCATTGAAATGAAAGAACTGAGCCCAATTTGCCTTCTTGGTTTTCTTTGTGTGGCAGTTGAGAAAAGGCATGTATTCCTTTTGTAACTCAACGGTGTGCTTTGTTGTAGGTAATAGGTTTGGGGCATAACTCTGAATCTGCCCGCATTCTTCAATTATAAAACATTTTAACAACTGGAGGCAAGGATGGGAGTTACTCCACTCTTGTAGGAGAAAGTAAATAAGAAAAAGTTGTGTCTGTAGTAAAATGATAGCAGCCATTAGGTTATGAATGTACTGGAACGGAAGTGTAGCCTAAGAAGTTGGTAAGCATTAATACTTGTGTGATTAGAAAAGTAATAAAAATGGAATTAATTAGTATTTGTCTATACCAGTGACGGCTAACCTTTTTGTCACTAAGTGCTGAAAGTGGAGCGTGCGTATGCCGGGACCCAGAAGAGAGCAGCTGGCCAGAGCGCATGCGCATGGCGGCCAGCTGCTCTTCCTGGTTTTGTTGTGAACATGTGCGCCCGGACAGCTGATCTTCGCATGAAGATGGAACCTGGAAGAGAGGAGCTGGCCGGTATGCATGCCACCAGACTAGCTGGGAACCCAGAAGAGCAGCTAGCAATGGCATGGGTGCCCACAGAGAGGGCTCTGCGTGCCACCTCTGGCACATGTGCCATAGGTTCGCCATCACAGGCCTATAACTTTCAGTGACTATTTTTCTGTGTGGTAGTTATTTTGGGGGAGTTCGTCTTTATGTTCTCTGGGTTCTGAATATTTCTATTCGAGTTGATAGATATAGATATAGTAGGTGTAGGGTGAGGATAAAGGCAATCTCCTATTTGACAGACTATTATTTGGTGAGATATCTGACCATTGTGAGAGAAGGAAAAAAATTTCCCCACCTACCATGTAAAGGATATGATCTGCATTAAATGGTTTCCTATCACTGTTTAGGACATTAGATACACCCATAGCATATGCCATAATTATTTATTTATTTATTTATTTATTTATTAATCATACTTTTATACCGCACCATCTCCCGTAGGACTCAGGGCGGTTCACAGGCATTAAAAAAACAATATAATAAATAAGCATTAAAAACCCAATTAAAACTAAATAATTTGTATTGGGTTTTTTTACATTAAAAAAACTATTAGAGCAATAGCTCATCTTTAACTTTGTTATGTTTACCTGTTCTTGCCCAACATAATTCCTTTTTTTTGCATCAGTGCAACTCTGTTCTTTATATATGCACATATTTGTTTTTTTCTCATATAAATTTGTAGCCCTCTGCTTAGTTTGCAGCTATTTCTTTTCACTTGCTAATAAACGATTTTCACTGTTATGTATAATCAGATTAATTTGGTTAAAGGAGATAAGGGAACATTTTCATTCTTGTCATTTTTAATTCCTACTCATTGAAATGAAAGAACTGAGCCCAATTTGCCTTCTTGGTTTTCTTTGTGTGGCAGTTGAGAAAAGGCATGTATTCCTTTTGTAACTCAACGGTGTGCTTTGTTGTAGGTAATAGGTTTGGGGCATAACTCTGAATCTGCCCGCATTCTTCAATTATAAAACATTTTAACAACTGGAGGCAAGGATGGGAGTTACTCCACTCTTGTAGGAGAAAGTAAATAAGAAAAAGTTGTGTCTGTAGTAAAATGATAGCAGCCATTAGGTTATGAATGTACTGGAACGGAAGTGTAGCCTAAGAAGTTGGTAAGCATTAATACTTGTGTGATTAGAAAAGTAATAAAAATGGAATTAATTAGTATTTGTCTATACCAGTGACGGCTAACCTTTTTGTCACTAAGTGCTGAAAGTGGGCGTGCGTATGCGGGACCCAGAAGAGAGCAGCTGGCCAGGCGCATGCGCATGGCGGCCAGCTGCTCTTCCTGGTTTTGTTGTGAACATGTGCGCCGGACAGCTGATCTTCGCATGAAGATGGAACCTGGAAGAGAGGAGCTGGCGGTATGCATGCCACCAGACTAGCTGGGAACCCAGAAGAGCAGCTAGCAATGGCATGGGTGCCCACAGAGAGGGCTCTCGTGCCACCTCTGGCACATGTGCCATAGGTTCGCCATCACAGGCCTATAACTTTCAGTGACTATTTTTCTGTGTGGTAGTTATTTTGGGGGAGTTCGTCTTTATGTTCTCTGGGTTCTGAATATTTCTATTCGAGTTGATAGATATAGATATAGTAGGTGTAGGGTGAGGATAAAGGCAATCTCCTATTTGACAGACTATTATTTGGTGAGATATCTGACCATTGTGAGAGAAGGAAAAAAATTTCCCCACCTACCATGTAAAGGATATGATCTGCATTAAATGGTTTCCTATCACTGTTTAGGACATTAGATACACCCATAGCATATGCCATAATTATTTATTTATTTATTTATTTATTTATTTATTAATCATACTTTTATACCGCACCATCTCCCGTAGGACTCAGGGCGGTTCACAGGCATTAAAAAAACAATATAATAAATAAGCATTAAAAACCCAATTAAAACTAAATAATTTGTATTGGGGTTTTTTTTTTACATCTAAGATGTGAGTATTAATGTCTTCCACAGTGTCTTCTTTTAAAGTAGGAGAGAACCATCGTTTATATACAGATATTTAAAAGCACATTACAACTAAACAAGAAATGGAACAGATGATCAAGACTCAAATAGGAATCTTGTACATTAAAACAATCTGCTTAACAAAATGTTTCAGATAAGTTAGATGTATGAATGTTTTCTTCACTGGCCTACATGTTCAACTCTGCAATTAAGAGTACGTCTTTGTGGGACTTTTGCATACCAGGGAGACTGACATCTTTGTATCTTGTTTATTAATATTTTTTCCCCTGGATCGTTATTCCTGTTAAAAGGAATTGATTGTTTAGATATAGTAATGTTATGGAAGTTGCTATGGACCAGATGTCATAATCCCCGGTTTTCATCTTTCCTTAAAAGTTTCTGGTCTATACAAAATTCAAGATGAAAGACTTAAGTATGTTACCACTATTCCCACAATGTAATTGAGCAAAACCCAGTCCTTTTCTGCTTTTTTGCTTTTCATTCCAACAAATAAGCATTGGTTGACTAAACAATTACTTAAAGAACTTCCTGATTAGCTCTTAAATTGATTTTAATTGTTTCCAATCAGAGAAAGCATTATACAATATCACATAACAGCAGTTAAGAAGTAAAGCTGGATATTCTTTAATTTAAAACATGTATTTACCAACTCTGTAAAAATTTAAAATTACTCTGTTGGAGTAGATAAAGTTCATTCTTACCTGAAAACTAACAATAAACTTTGTTGTTATCTTGAATTGGGAGATTTATGCATTTTAACTGTTCTGTAACTTCTAGAATAAGCTTGTCCTAGTTAATCTCAAACTTCCCAAAACTGGAACCTGCTCATACCAGTAAATATAATGTGGCTCAATCCATGGGACAGTACTTAACCTCCCCAAAATATTAAAAATAATGCTTAGCCACCCAACAGGAGGTCTATTCCTGCTTTAAAACTTTTTCCTGAACCCAGCAAACCACTTTGAACCCAAAACGCAAACAAGGTAACAAATTCAAGGTACAGGGGCTAGTTAATGCTGGCAGAATGGTCCTATTTGATGCCCCCCCTCCCTGTTCTACTTCCTTTGACACAACATTTTTCTGTAGTCAGCTTAAGAAGAGAGTAATTTTCAAAGAGGTATTTTTGTATCCTATTCTCACACTTTAGTGCTATCTTTCTTCTGTAGGCTTGATCCATTGGGATCTGGCAGGGGTGAAATTTATGTGCTCCAGAACTACTGTTAGATGTTGCTGACTTCATTCTGAAAATATAGAAATTGGCCATCCTTAGATGCATAACAGTCTGAGTGGATGTGCCTAAAATAGTACTACCTCGGTTTTTTTCCTTTGTGTTGCTAATGAACTCAAAGTATTGCAGCTGGTTTCCTAAATGACCATTTACATTAGAAATTTTTAAAGTTTTGTCAGTGGACATACAGTAGTTATCAAAGTCACAGCTCTAGAGAGTTTGAGGAGGCTAAATATAAATCCTTAAGAATAAGCTTTAGAATTACTACTTCACGTTTCATTACAGTTTGTTACATCATTTATAGTTATATGAACATAATGTAGAGCTGACAGACTTGTAGCAATTGTTTACACCCTATGTACAGAGAAGCTCTATGTAGTATAGCTAAGTCCAGTTGTGTTTGTGGTATGGGTGTGGGTGTCCATTGTAGTAAAAGTTCAAACTGGTAACGAATGGCTGTTTTTAATTCCTTCTTTCACATGAATTATAATATCTAGTAATGTTAAAAAGAAGACAGAATTTGGACTAATGCCGCTACAATGCTAAGTACAGTATAACCTATTTAGTCTTCATTATGTCAATTGCAATGGTTGGATCTTATTTCCTGTAACATATATCTCTTATCCAGAGATAACAACCTGATAGATCAACATCACTCATCCATACCATATATCATGACTGTGCTGCTATATTATTGAAAAGCAGTTCCTTATTGCACTAACCTAATCGTTTGTAGGGTTACATGTTGCCCAAGTCTGTAATAAAACAATGAGTGGAAGCTTACCTCATGGAGTTTTAAGAACTGAGATTTTGGATTTATTGCCATTTCCTTTTTGTGTTTTTAAAGCTAGTTTTATAGGTTGTCAGAATGGGATAATTCAACTAATTGAGGGCGGCATGATGCAGTAGAAAGCCTTCAATAAGCCTTAATCCAATGTAAATGCATGTTTCCTTTTCTCTTTAAAAGAAATTTTTAATACAAATTAATTTTTTTTTCTTTTTTCGCTCTTTTGGGTTGCCCAAATAAATCATTTCGTATCAGATCTGCATTCCAGTTATTTTCACTAGTAGCACTGCGCTGACTTTGATGTGGGCTAATTAAATTTACATTTCCTGCAGAGAGTTTGCAGTGTTTAAATAAATCAGAGTTGAAGAGTTTGCTTGCTTGCTTGCTTGAAAAACATGCAATAAATTTCTAAAGGTTTGATCTACATTTCATTTAAGTGATAGGATGCAACATGAAGTAATAGGCAGGCGCCTAAAAGCATAGCTTTCTGTTCCACCCCTCCCCAAATCCTTGGAAAAGCACTATTTTCCTGCAGTGTGATCTTATCTTGTAAATAACATTTTAGCAGTATGGGCAGCATTAAGTGAACATCCCGCTCAGTGGTTAGGTAAGTAAGGCTGCTTACTTTTTCTGCTGCGTTACTATTCAAGTCATGTGTACGTGAATATTGTATTGGTACATTCCTTAATAGTCTTAGGGTTGGGGTTAATAGAATATTTTAAAACACTGTCATGACTTGCTGACACAGAGAAATGATGAAGTCATCGATTTTTATAATCTGTTTTAGTACATACCACTGGCTGTTGCAAGTCATCGTCTCCCCATATGAAAATTGGCTGCTGCAGTGATGCATTGCAGGATAAAGTCAGCCTCCAATATGTGTATATTAAACATGGTTCTGAAAGCAGCAGGACCTGCAGCCCGAACTCCTTTTCTGTCTCGTAGTTTGCAGAACATATCCTTTCAAATACACAGGCAGGCAGCCTTTTCAGCCTTATTTAAATCTGCAGCCATGTTAGTACATCACGCACAGCCTAACATGTGTCTTAGCTGGGGCTCCTCCTGCAATTGGGTGTGGCTAATGGGTCATTTTCTTTTCACCTTTGAGAAAAAATTGGAAAGTGTAATGTATCCTATTATAGATAGAGGTAGTCCTCGACTTACAACCACAATTGAGCCCAACATTTCTGTTGCTAAGTTACGACAGCTGTGAAGTGATTCTCCCCCCCCCACCCCTGTTTTATGGCCTTTCTTGCCACAGTTGCTAAGTTAGTAACATGGTTATTAAGTGAATCTGGTTTCCCCGTCAACTTTGCTTGTCAGAAGGTCGCAAAAGGGGATCATGTGACCCTGGGACACTGCAACCGCCATAAATACAAGTCAGTTGCCAAGTGTCTGAATTTTGATCACGGCGCCATGTGAATGCTGCAACAGTCGTAAGTGCGAATAAAGACCGTAAGTCACGTTTTTCAGTGCCGTTGTAACTTCGAACTGTCACTAATTGAACTGTTGTAAATCGAGGCTTTATCTGTATTGCTTGATTCTCTGGGGCAAATCTGGTATGCATGTGATAATGAAAGTGTGTATATAAAACAAAATTGTCTTCACTTTCCTCCCCACATTCTGTGTCCAAATTTTAGTTGATAAATAATTTTATAAGTGCTAGGAATTGTGAACTCTGGCTTTTTTTTTTGGTATCATTGTTGCTTTTATAATATACAATGTTGTATTTTTTACTATAGCTTACTGCAGTAAAACTGAAATTCAGTATGAATCAAAACGCTTTTAAGATAATCTTGAATCTTGGCAAATAAAGCAGATTTTCAGATAAGTGCATAGGCTCATCTATTTATCATTTCTGTTTTGCACAGAACAAAGATGTTGATATAATTTCTTGTTAAGTGAACTGCTGAATTAATATGCATCCACAGCTCCCTACCCTGAGTTTATGTGATCATAACTTAAGGCTTCCCAGTAGACTGATGTAGAACCCTTTGCTCCAAGTAGGTATCCTCCTGATAAATTGAGAATATAACTCTCAGAATTTTGTGATCAGTGCCTAGAAATTCTGGATCTTGTGGTTCTAACTTACCTTGAGGACACCAAGTTGTGGTAGTGACATTTGAAACAGTGACTGATTTCTTATTATAGTAAGACAACTAATGATGCTACTGTACATAGACGCCTCCAAAGCAGCCTTCATAAGTATATTCCTTCATCTGAGTGGGTTAAACCACTAAACAGTGTTGGTATTTACTAAGAGGAATGTTCTCAATTTAGTGCTGCACTGCAGGCTAAAAACATTTCCTATAAAACCATAGTTTTGTGAGAAGAGGCACTGCTAAATTTCAGAAATGGAAACTGTTCTACACTTAGGTAACATTTTATAAGCCTATCACAAACATTTATCTAATTATTTATCTTTTTATATAAAATTGTGACTTAATAACAAAATTAGGATGGTAAAAGTCCTGATATTTTCAATAAGCTTTTTAATTTATTGTGGCTTATATGCTGCTCCAGTCCAGAGGCACTCCGAGTGGCTTACATTCCTTTCTTTTGGTAAGAAGATTAAAACAACAAAACAATATCACAAAAAAGAAACACAACTTACAATAGCTAGTACAATTACAAATAAAACTGTGGCAGCTAATGAATAATAAATGCCAAATCCCTCTCTCAGGGTTTTCTTTAAAGGCCAAGTTTTTATCGGCTTCCTAGTTTGGTGTAGTGGTTAAGGCATAAGTTTAGGAACTGGGAGGGTGGGAATTCTAGTCCTGTCTTAGGCGCAAATCCAGCTGGGCAAACTGATCTTGGGCTAGTCACTTTCTCTCGCGCTTTCTGAGAATTGGACATAATTGAAAGGAAGAAGGAAAAAAAGCAATAGCATGGGAACTAATCCAGGGATGAAGTGCAAAATTCATTACTACTGGTTCTATGGATGTGGCTTGGTTGGGCGGTGGGGGAATGTGGCTGGGTGGGCATGGCCAACTTTTTTTTTTTACTTTTAAAAGCATTTTTTCTACAACCTCTTCAGCCGAAGAGTTTGTAGAAAAATGCTTTTAAAGGGTTCTGAGATCCCAGCTGAGTTGCCTGATCACCAGAACCTTTTAAAAGCTTTTTTTTTTTACTTTTAAAAGCATTTTTTCTACAACCTCTTGGGCTGAAGAGGTTGTAAAAAAATGCTTTTAAAAGCCTCTGATGATCAGGCAACTCAGCTGGGTTCACCAGAGGAACCTTTTAAAAGCATTTTTTTACAACTTCTTCGGCCCAAAAGGTTGTAGAAAAAATGCTTTTAAAGGGTTCTGACAATCCCAGCTGAGTTGCCTGATCGCCAGAACCTTTTAAAAGCATTTTTTACAACCTCTTGGGCTGAAGAGGTTGTAGAAAAAATGCTTTTAAAAGGTTCTGACGATCCCAGCTGAGCCGTGCGATCATCAGGCTTTTTTTTTTTAACTTTTAAAAGCATTTTTTCAGCCTAAGAAAAAATGCTTTTAAAAGTTAAAAAAAAAAACCTCTGATGATTGCGTGGCTCAGCTAAGCATGGGTGGGGGGGGGATTTTTGCTACCGGTTCTCTGAACCACCCACCGCTATCGTTACTGGGTAAGGCGATCCAGTCCGAACTGGGAGCATTTCACCCCTGAACTAATCTGATTTGAAGGTAAATTATTCCATAGAAGAAGAGTTGCAGCTATACCCTGTTTCCCCCAAAATAAGACATCCTCTGATAATAAGCCCAATCGGGCTTTTGAGCGCATAGCAATAAGGCCAAGCACTTATTTCAGGGTTAAAAAAAATATAAGACAAGGTCTTATTTTCATGGAATACCGTTTATTATAGTTGTGCCAATTTTTCTTTCACTTTGATCCTTGTTCCTACCTACTGGGAATCTCTGCATCAGGAATTTTAGGGAGCATTGATATTTAAGACACTGTTTATGATCTTCAAGCTGTTATCCCTACTTCATCCATCTATATGTGTGGTTGTGCATGCCTGTGGCTGCATAAAGTTAAAAGGAAGTTTTACTTTTCCCTTATATATATATTTTTTAAGTTTTGTACATTATTTCTACTTTTGCTTGAAGCTCCTGAAAAAGGAAGTGGGAGTTGTTTTTCTTTGGGCCACATAAGTCAAAGCTAGGATGTAATACTGCAGAATTTTTTCTTTGTCATCATCATCATCCTCAGTTTATTAGTAAATAAATTCTCAGGATGTAGAAAAGAATAGAATAGAATAGAATAGAATAGAATAGAATAGAATAGAATAGAATAGAATAGAATATTTATTGGCCAAGTGTGATTGGACACAAAAGGAATTTGTCTTGGTGCATATACTCTCAGTGTACATAAAAGAAAATATACCTTCATCAAGGTACAACACTTAACAACACTTAATGATTATCATAGGGCACAAATTGAACACTTAATGATACAACACTTAATGATAGTCATAGGCTACAATTAAGCAATCAGGAAACAATATCAGTATAAATCGTAAGGATACAAGCAATAAAGTTACAGTCATAAGTGGAAGGACGATGAGAAGATTAATAGTAGTGCAGACTTAGTGAATAGTTTCACAGTGTTGAGGGAATTATTTGTTTAGCAGAGTGATGGCGTTCGGGGAAAAACTGTTCTTGTGTCTAGTTGTTCTGGTGTGCAGTGCTCTATAGTGTCGTATTGAGGGTAGGAGTTGAAACAGTTTATGTCCAGGATGCGAGAGGTCTGTAAATATTTTCACAGCCCTCTTTTTGACTTGTGCAATATACAGGTCCTCAGTGGAAGGCTTTTTCTGCAGTTCTAATTATCTTCTGAAGTCTGTGTCTGTCTTGTTGGGTTGCAGAATCAAACCTATCTCTCTCACAAACCAGCATTAAGATGAAAGCTGCCATTGCCCCCCACACACACACAAATAAATGGTGGCACTGGAAATAGAAGGACTACAAAATAGCTATGTCACAGCAGAAAGTCAGGATACAAAAGGCTGTATGGCAGTCGAGGGACAGCCGTTCTCCCTTCCTAAACATACCAAGTTCTTGACCCAACGTTTTTGGAATGGAATTGAACTCACAGTCCCGCCTGGTTTTGTTTTAGTGTTAAAAAATAGAAATAATACCTAAGCTTAAAAGTTCGAATTAAAGCCTAGTTGTAGATTGGAGAAATGATGCAATGTTTGCTGCTTTTAATAAACATCTTGTTTATATTTTAGGCAAAGTCGTGCATCTGTCATATGTGCGGTGCCCATCTGAACAGACTTCATTCTTGCCTCTACTGTGTCTTCTTTGGCTGTTTTACAAAGAAACATATTCACGAGCACGCAAAGGCAAAACGACACAACTTAGGTAAGTAATTATCCTGGATTCTTGCATCAAAATTATTTGTTTATGAAGGCGTGAGCTTTACAATATGGAAAATCCTGCAGGTAGACCGAATAAATTCAGACAGGTTGTTTCTTCTGGCTAAGGGGAATATTCCATATAATCCACCAAGAGGGTTTTTACAGAAAAAAATTAATATTGAAGTTTTCCTGTAATTATGACCATGATTAATTGAAGCTAAATATGAATAAATAACTGAAGAGCAAGCTAATGAAAATAAAAGTTACATAGTTTCTCATTTTTATGTTCTCTACTGTTATAAAATCTGAAATTACAGAAACTGTTGCGATTTCTGGGGATTCATAGTTGAAAAGTTCATCATTTTAACAGAAAATAGGGAAACGAAACACAACTCTTGATTTGAATGGGATTTCAATATTTATTAAACAATGCAATTTTTTTGTCAGTGGCCTGTAGTATATAGAAATCTTAGCTAGTTTCAGATTTTTTAACGTCCAAAATTTCATTTATTTGTAAAGATATGCATTTTTTATCGAGTTCACTTCAGAGCTTTCCCTCAAGGTTTTCTTTAACCCATCTATGATTTACATATTTTATAATTGCTGTATTTTGACTGAAATAGACATTTAGCTGTAGAACCTCCTTGTAGAGGTTTCTTTTTACTGTTGTGTATTTACTTTGTTAGCCTCATCTTCCTGGATTGGCAGATGCTCAGCCTGATAGGATTCAGCCAACAGTATGTCATCTTCTTATCCATGTCTATGTAAATGCCCTATTGTTTAAACAATTATATATAATTCCTTTTATTTTTGATACCAGTCTGGAAACTCTTAGAAGCCAAGAAGCCTGAATTATTCATCCATAGGTTCACATACTTGCATTCTGTATTGAAGAGTAAATCCAGTAATGTTTGCAACGGCAGCCACCATATCTACGTACTGTGATGTGGCTGTTGCTGCTACCACCACCGCTGCCCTTTGGCTGCAGTCAGTTACAGGTAGTCCTTGACTTACAACAGTCCGTTTAGTGACCGTTCACAGTTACAATCGGACTGTAAAAAGTGATTTAGGACCCATTTTTCACATGACCATTGCAGCTCCTCCATGGTCACATGATGAAAATTCAGAAAATTGGCAACTGATTTATATTTATGACGGTTGCAGTATCCCGGGGTCATGTGATCCCCTTCTGACAAGCAAAGTCAACGAGGAAGCCAGATTTACTTAACAACCATGGTGGCAAGTTAGGTTGTAAAATGAGACAGAATTCACTTAATAAATGTCTCGCTTAGCAATACAAATTTTGGGCTCCATTGTGGTCGTACGTCGAGGACTACCCGTACTCTGACAGCAGTGGTTGCAGACCATCAGGCCCCAAATACAAAACCACTATTGCTCAGCTCTGCTTCCAGTTCATTCTCAACTGGGCACATACCAGAATGAACGAAATTTCTTCTTTGAAGCTCTTAGTGACTCTGCTTAGCTAACAGCAGTCTCCATGGAAACAAAGAGAAATTCAAACTCCAGAGACCCAAATGCACATCATTAGCAAAAGCAGTTATATGTATATTTGCAAAACGAAAGTATTTGCACGTTTTGCACCCAGAGGTCCAAGAAGGAAGGAGTGAATGTTTGAGGGATTTGCCACCTTGTTTTACAGGGCTTGTCACTGACAACCTTCTTTCATAGGTCCTAAGCATTGGGCTCACATTTTTATATTCTGAATTGTGTTCTGTCTTTTTCCACGTGGTTAATTTGGAAGGTATTGAACCTTGCAGTAAAGACTCTACATCTCCTGATCTCTGAGGTAGCTGGAGATGAACTTTGGTAAAAAGCTCAGTTTTTCTGGCTGTGGTAGCCCTGACTCCATTATCCCTTGAATTAAGGAAGATATTATTTACGGTGCAATTCTCAGGGCAATGTCAAAAACAAGTTTGTCTTCTTTCACCTAGCCAAAAAGGAGAAGAAAATTGAGCTCCTAAACTGTTATCACATCTTTATTGCTCCTTTGGAAAAGCAGGCCAGGTAGTTTCCATATATTTCAGCAGGCCATAAATTTGCCAATAGTAAGAATCTTGAACCCTGAAGGAACTTTGCCCATATTTCAGACATTAGCATCTCTTACAATCTCGTAACCATCTGGTAGCAAATGAACCCAAGTGAAAATCGCTTTACCTGTTTTGAAACTGGTGCAAAGACAAGGATGCTAAATTTGGATGTGGGAAATTAAGATTCCAGTCTCTACCCAACTGGGACAGTTGTGAAATAGCTACAATTTCTTAACCGTTTATTTAGCGCCGTCGTAATTTTGAACAATCACTGGACGAATTTTTGTTAAGTGCGCACCACATGTAGGCATACTAGTGCAGGAATCCACCATTATTTTCTCCGTTAAAAAAAACACACTTCGATTTGTTTAATATATTAGCCATATAACGTAGATAACTCAATCTTGCAAAATCTGTATCACAGTAGACTTTTCAGAATCTGCATTCCAGCATCCAGATGACTTTAGAGCAGGGGTGTCCAAACATGGCATCTTTAAGACTTGTGGACTTCAATTCCCAGAATTCCTCAGCCAGCAAAGCTTAAAATGTTAAAGTAGCCAAGGTTGGGCACCCCTGTTTTAAAGTGTAAACTGTAAGTCTTCCTGGCAAATAGGAGGCTGGATAAGTGAGCCCAGATTGGAATGGAAAAAACATAAGCAGACTCCTCAGTGATGGGTCTGTTATGTGTAGGCTACCATAAGAAGCCATCTCAGTGGTTGCTTCCAGGATGTGAATTAATAAAATAGTTTAATCACTGCTAAAACATCCCGTTTGATGCAAATTAGGCTGATCATCCTGGATGAATTGTATTTATACAATTTATACAAATATAAAAAACATAAATACATAAATATAAAAGGGAAAACTTGTCAGTGAACAGGGATTATGTGATTTGATGGTGGATGTGTAATAGAATCTGTTCTGCCATTTTCATATTTTTTATCAAAATCTTCATGAAGATGTGGGGGTTTTTTTGCACTTGATTCTCAAATGTCAGTTACACCATTTTTATACTAGAGAGTTTTGAGATAACTGACACTGCTGTCTTTTATTTATTTACTTTTAAATATTATTGCAAAATTACTTTGATTTGTAGCCAAATTGCAGAGTAGAACATAAATTAAGATCTATAAGAAATGCTACATTTTTAACAACACTGAAGCTTTATTTTAGGGTATAACGTTCAGATAATCATATTGTAAGGCTCTTGACATTCATCCACCCATTATATTGCTATAGCAACAGTTAACGTGGATGGGTTATATAAGCAAGAACTGCATTCTATGCTATAGTTAAAACATGTTTTTCATTTTAAAAATCATTCCCATCTTCTTGTTACATGGAGAGAAAGGAATGTATGTGTATGAAATTAAGATAAACAAATCTTCTCATTCATCTTTTACGTTATTGAACAGCTTTACCTGTTAACTCTAATGAGCATAAGTTATTTTGTAAGTAAAAGCAGTTCCAACTTGGTACACACAAAGATTGTATTTATTTTTTTAAAAAAAAATCAGTCTGCTTTAAAGCTAAACCTAGTATTGAAGCTCAGTTATTGGGTGAACTGCCTTTATCAAATAACAAGTCTTCACAAATCCATTTTAAGATGCTATGGGACATGGGTGTCCCTGACCCTCTTCCAGATCCATTAGTAAATCTGCCAATTAATGATGGGAACTACTTTTATAAAAATCCCCTTATCTAATATTTGGATTTCCAGTTTAATCTAGTGCAGCTAATTATTTCAATTTCAGCAGTGGAGTAGAACATTTGTAAATTGTGATAGAACAGTATTAAGCAGAAATTTAACCTAAGAGTTTTGAAATCTTTGTTCTTAGTTTGGTAAGACTTAGTAGAGCATCAGATTTAGTTAAATTAGAATATGGAAATGTTACAAGATCAGAGTTGTATGTCTTAATTAACCTAAATCTTCTAATCACATGTAACTCAATAGTTAAACAAGGAAAATAGATATATCCTCATTTTAAAGGGGTTTGTTAATCTTATTTTAAAACATAGTAACCTTTAGAAGGCTTTTCCTAGTGAAAATAAATTTCAGTTTTATTTGTATTAAAAGTTACATAGCTCATTGTCAAATTGGAGGTCCATTGATTATAAGAATACATAGGCAATACATTTTGAAGCGTATTACTAGTCTTGACCTATACCTAAAATCGCATGGCTTTGTAGATCTAGCATGTGTACCATTCAGGACTATCAGATAATTCTTGATTTAAAATTCGCTTTTAGAAATTTAGAAAGCTTTCTCATATTGCTTAGAAACAGTACAATCCATAATTTCTACCTTTCCTTAACATGATGGAATTTTTTTGAGGCTTGCAGAAAAGGTATGTCCAAGCACAAAATAATTCTATAGAAGTTTCTCTGCTTACTCTTACTCTCTGCAGGCTGATGAACATAAACAGTGACATAGATTCGATTTTCACAGGGAATGTGAAGCTGTGCCTTGGCTGCTGAGAAATATTTTCATATCATTGGTTGTGTCGGAGATTCATACCTTGGAATCTGTGATAATTGTAATCAGGAAGATTTTTAAATGTTGCTGCTTGTCTGAGGCTTGGCAATAGACATATAAAAGTCAACATTTGTCATGTGATAGTAGTCCAAGTTGCTAACAAGGCGAGATTAATGATAGACAATTCTTTATTTTCTTAATTTTTTAAAAAAATGTTTTTTTTCTCCACCCCTTCTTCTGCAGCCATAGACCTTTTGTATGGGGGTATATACTGCTTTATGTGTCAAGATTACATATATGACAAAGATATGGAACAAATTGCCAAAGAAGAACAGCGGAAAGCTTGGAAACTACAAGGTTTGGTTTTCTTTAAGTATCTGCTTGAAAGAAGTTTTCATTTCAAGTCGTACTTGGCCCTTTTATTCTTGTAGAAAGAAAAATAAGAAAACTTAAACAAAAGTTTTGGGGGAGAGAGAGATGTAGAGATTATTTCTCTTCAGGAGTTAAACTGAACACATCATGAAAGGATAGCCAGACTAAATTTAGGAAGAATATTTCAGTAAAATACTTTTTCCCCTTGTGATTGTGCAGAGTTAACGATAAAGCAGACTATTCAGATCTTTTTGGAACATAGTAGACAAAAATTTATATTCTTCATACAAAATGCCACGCTTTCCCTAGGCAGTTACTGTGCCAGCTTAACAAAAATGTCACTTTGTTTGCACATACAGTATGTATATATGTAGATATTAACACACAAATATATGTACACACATTTGTTTTATTATTCAGTTTTCTTTCCCTAATTCTTTTCTTTTTTAGCCTTCACCCCAACAATGATTTCTCACTACCAGTGTACAATGACAGGTAAGAAGTGTGAGCTGGCGACACGTTTCACTAGCAAGTGTCCCTTTACTGATTACCCGCCATTTTTCAGCAAGAGACAGAATTTGCAATGTTTTCATTTCGTAAAGAATGTATTTTGTGATCCAGGAAATAGTACATTCTGCTGGACCTTCCTATAGCTGAGTTGCTCCTCCAAAATATTCCCCCTTCACATCAATTAAAGACTAAAAAAATAATAATAATCCTGTCTATCTAGAAGGAATTGCACCATTTTTAGGTGGTTGTTAAAAATAGGTATGCACGTTGCCACTGCATTGTTCCATCATTCTCAACTGGCATTTTAAATCTTATTTTTAAAGTAGCTCAATCAAAGGAAGAGAGGGAGGGATAGTGGATAGTTCTAAGATAGTTTTGGAACAAGGAAATAATGCCACAAAATTCTTGGCAAAGTATCATTAAACTTCCTCTACATGACAGTCAAGTAACCCCTTATCAATGCCAAGTTATGCTTATTATTTCAGAAGCAAACAGCTCTTTTGCTGAAAATCGGCAGTGATGCCTTCAATATTTGAGAGTGAGCCCTCAGCTTGCTATATATGTTTCTCTACTAAAACAAGGCATTTTACAGGAAGCCTTTTCAACTCGCAGCCCTTTTGATGGCCGGGAGGGCTGTTTTAACTGTTAGACGTGACATACATCTAAAGTTGAATGAAACCTTTTTCTTCCTCATTAAAATAAATAGTTGATAATTATGTAAGTACTTGTCCTGTAAATATCTGTCTGTGTATTTAACGATGTGTCTTTATTGTTTGCTCCTTACTTACAGAATCTTGTTTCTGCCATTAACACTAATCCAAACAAATATGTACGGAAATTCATCTTGATATGCTATGTCTAATACACGCTTACTGTGCAGAGTGGATATAATTCTCGAGATCTTCTTTAATCCATCCCTCTGGTTGATTTGTGCTAAGTCCTTCCCTTCGTGCCAGTTGTTTCTGCGTTCTAGTTTTATGAGATTTCAAAAAGTTAAAGCACTGGTCCTTGGAAAGAGCCGATGGGTTTCTTGTGAAAGCTCAATTTTTGAAAAGCTTTGCTGAAGACCCTAGCTGAGTCTTTTTATCTGTCGTGGTAACAGTGCCTCGTTCATTTTTCAAATGAAGACTTCATATTGTATTTGTTTATAGTTCTTCCATCCAATATTTCATGGAAATCTACTTTAGCTTTATTTCCTTTTGGTGGTTAGAATATTAGCTTAGTAGTAATAGAAAAGCACAGGAAATTCTTGTTGTTTGAGGTGAAGAGTAATCCCTCCCTCTTTTTTGGGGTGTGGGTGAGATGGTAGAATATTTTATCATTTATTTATAAGATCATGTATCTCTAATTTGCATAGTCATATATACAATTGCATTGTTGGTGTATCAAATTGAAAATTTAAATGCCCAACGGGTATCATTTTATTAATCTGTTTTACTAACATCTCCGATTATAATAATTAGACTCAGAAAGCCACCAAGATGGCCCATTTCTCCCCTTTCTTCGAATTGTTCTCTCTTCCAAGCAAATTCATATCCAGAGTATGCATGCCACACACATACCTGCATACATGCAGATATACACACATGTTCTCATAGACAGATAACAATCACCTGTTTTTCAGCAACACATTGTTAACTTACAACCAGGATCCAAAGAACTGCTTATACTCAGTGGATATAGACAGTAATTGCCCAATAGAATAGCTACTTTTCCTTTCATATTCTCCTTTGAAGCTGTTCACTCAGGAGCTATTCTTTCAGGCAGATAAGCTTCAGCAGCCTTACAGAATTAATTGCAAAGTTTTTTGGCTTTCAGCCTATATAATTTATGGTCCAGATTGCAGAGACAGACTGAGAGGGATATTAGTTTTTACATACTTAAGAAAACGGTTTGAAATATCACCCACATTGTATTGGTTCTATACATCAGCTTTTCAAAATAGCACATAGCTTGCCTAATGAATTGGATTATTTATTTTTGCTGTTGTCATCATATTTTTAAAACATCTCTGCCGAAAGGTCATGCTTTAGGGGTGGTTTCACTGACAGCATAGCTGTCTTAACTCAAAAGAGCAACCTATATGAAGGGCAACCTGCTATTGTGTTTTTAATTTAAAAGTATTTTGATCCACTGCTAGGAATAAGAAAAGGAGAGGAAATTGTTACTTTAAACATGGTTAAATTGCCAATACAGTCCAAGCAATAAGTCTTGCATGTTTTTAACACACATTTGTGAGAACATACTTAGAAGCTCAGAAATATAGGGAAAACTATGTAATGAATGGTGCAGTTTGCATTCCAAAGTATCCTTATAGCTACCAGCAGTCTTCTGAAATACATTCCTATATTTCTTTTCATTATCCAGGTATTGGAGAGAAGTATTCAACTTGGGAGCCAACCAAACGAGAGTTAGAGCTGCTTCGACATAACCCCAAGCGACGAAAAATAACCACAAACTGTACCATAGGTAAGGGAGAGAATTGCATTCCTCACTAAATTCTACACTCATCTGCAGAATTACAGGTAGTCCTTGCTTACCAACTATTCAATTCAGTCACTGTTTGAGGTTACGGTGCTGCTAAAAACAAAACAAAACTTTACAGACCATGTATGACTTTTGTAACGTCCCTCAGTCACATGATTGCCATTAAAATCAATGCACCTTGGTCTGTATCTGATGTGTTTCTTCTTTTCTTTTGCCCTTTGCAGAGCAAGAAAAAGTTGAGAGAGATGTATTACAAGAGAGTAAGCTGTTTGCTCTTCTGTTCATCAAAAGCAATGTGATCATACTGGCGGCCCAGGGTTGGGAGCCACGGGTATACTATACAAGCTTGCAGTACTCTCTTGAAACCTCTTTCTCTCCAATCTCTCCACTCTGCAGAGGGGCGGGGAAGCAAGAGGTTTCTGTAGTCTCCTTTGCCTGACTTTCCTGTGTGGAGCAGAGAGATTGAAGAGGGATTTCAAAGGCTGTGGCACATTGCATTGCATCGCTTTTGATGTATACAAGAGAGTAAGCCGGCCCAGACACATCAGCTTTCTAAAGCAAGGGGGAATGGTTAGGAGGCAAACACAGGCCCAAGGTATGAAACTGAGTAGTCCTATCTCTTTTCTGCCAGAAACCCCAGTCCTCACCATGGTATTTGCAACTTAGTGGTAGAACTTTTAGTCCCAATTAGGGTCATTAAGCAAGGATTAATATTCATGCTTCATTAGTCTTTTATGTATTGATTTCCCATGTATTGCACTTTGACTTCCCTATATCAAAATATTGATATAGTCAATGTCCTTGCAAAGTCTTCAAAGTTGGAGACTTGGATATTGTTAATACTTTGAAGGGAGCCAATTTTGTCTTTTTTACTTATCCCTTTGTGATACTTACCTATTTGTCTCTTTTTTCTCTCCTATTTTATGAGCCTCTTATACTCTTTCCAAATAATTTATCTTTTGTTCTTTCATCATTTATTTGGTCTGACATATTTTTGTTGCTCAGATGCTTTTTTGTTACTTTATCAATGTATTCTTTCCCAAAGAAAAAACTGAAAAAAGAGCAAAATCTTTCCTCCCTCCCTCCCTCCCCCCTCCCTCCCTTATATTTCATCCAATTTCTCTCTTGTGCTACTGTTCCTATTTTTCTGCATAAATCCCTTGTGGGCAGGGTGGGTCTTAACTCTTCTTGGGTGTAACTGTTGTTGACATTAATACACTTTCAAACTAAAAGTAAGTAAGTTATACATTCCATTTTTTCCTCATGTTTTTGCAACTTTTGGAATCCAAATACCATAAAAGCACTACAGCCTTGGAGTTGGGTAGTCTCAGTTCTGAAGACAAATGTTAAACTCAAGGTCTTGGGAAAGTGGCTTATGAAGCTATGTCTGTATGCTGAAAATGATATAAAAGTTGGTGGAAATAATTCATTTCACATGCCACTAGGAAACTTAGGACAGAGTTCTCCACAGAATGCTCCACTATTGTAAAGAAAGTCCAGCCATGTGTCAAGTCAACAGCGCTGGACAAGATTGTATTTTGATGAATTGAAAGTCCGAGGAGGATCACTGAACAATGAAACCACTTTGCTTGCTTGTTCTGCTGGCTGTTTTCACTTTCGTTGAAAGGTTTCTAGCTTTCCTTAAAATAGAAATCCCTACACTCAGGAATGTGTGTTGAGGTGAGGAATCCAGAATGAAAAAATTCTTCTGCATGCAAAATATTTAGTCATTTGTATTATCTTTATGTCAATTACACATTTTACTTGAATGAAACTTGGAGTTTTATAAGTGAACATGGTTTGCATGAATTTTTATTTATTAGGAATCAAGCAAGCATACTCAAGATGAATTGCTTATGTTTTCACTGTCCTCTGTGAGCAATTAAACTGTCCAGGATACCCCATTTCAGGTGGCAATCTACCCCTAAAAACTGCTTATTTTAACCCCATTGGTATCTGTGTTACCGAATTCATTCAGGAATACACATCAGCAATCTAGCTCCATCAACATCCTTAGAACTAACTGGGTTTCCTTTAAAATTGGTTGAATATTTCACAGCAATACAGACATTTAATAATAATAAATGTAAGCCTTTATCATTAATCCTTTAGAGTTGTTTGAGAGTCTCAAGATGTATTTACTTTGTTTGTCTGGGGTCCATAGGCATGAAAGATCAAGTAGATTGTATATACCTATATTTTTTTTGGGAAAAATGATTATATGGTTAGACATACAGGTAGTCCTCGACTTACAGCAGTTCATTTACCGACCATTCAAAGTTACAGGGGCACTGACAAAAGTGACTTATGGCCGTTGCAGCATCCCCATGGTCACGCAATCAAAATTCAGTCGCTTGGCAACTGATTCATATTTATGACAGCTGCTGTGTCCCAGGATCACACGATCTCTTGCGAGCTTCCGACAAGCAAAGTCAACGGGGAAGCCGATTCACTTAACAACTGTGCTACTCATTCAAGAGCTTCTGTGATTCCTTTACAGATGTGCCAAGGAAGGTCATAAAATGGAGCAAAAACTCACTTAGCAACTGTCTCACTTAGCCATAGAAATTTGGGGCTCAGTTGTGGTTGTAAATTGAGGATTACCTGTACGGAGATATTTCAGCCAAATTTCTAATCCCGTCTTAAGTAAAGGTAGCACTTGTAGCCTAGGCTATTTACCCTGTGAGTAAGAAGGCAGAACACGAATGCGTAGATGTCAAAGCAGAATTAAGCAGGACTCGGGGTTTTCTAGAGGGTCAGCTTATACTTAAATGGTCTGACATTAGGAGTGAATAGAAAGTTGGCAAAGTTTGTTCATAACCCCAACTTTTTCAGGATAGTGAAAACTTAAATCGGATTTTGAAGAGCTTCACAAGAATCTCCCCAAACTGGGCAGCAAAATGGCAAATGCAGTTCAATGTAAGTAAGTTTAAAGTGATGCACATTGGGGAAAAAAACGTTACTTTCACACATAATCAAGGGGCTGATTTAACTTCCTAATTAGCAGAGGGATTTCGGGATCACTGCAGACAGGAACATACTGTTCCAGTGTAAAGTGCCTGTGAAAAGGTCCCTCTTCCCTCGAGAAATTACTACGAACATTCAAACAACTTTGTTATATATTCAGGAAGATTTGTGGTGTGATCTCTTGGAATATGTGCTGTTCTGACAAACCTTCAGATCAGATTTGTGGAAATGGGAAACGAGCAATACAAATACCGGGAGTCTGGTACAGTTTCCTTATTAAAAAAATAAACTTTGGCCAAGAGCATTTTAATTGAAAAGAGTGATGAGAGATTGATGTGAAAAGAGAGAGAGGGGGGGGGGTATTTCTTTGGTAAGAATTTCATGCAATGAACTAGAGAAATGGGAAATTGTAGAGTGAAAAAAGTATTTTATAAAGTGTGTATTGTTGTAAACTGGCACAGCACCCTGATAATCATCTTAAAGCAAGCTGAATAAATAGACAAATAATCCGCATCATTTATTACTTTTTGAGGCTTGTTTACCACAAAATCTTAATAATATACTTTGTATATCGCAGTGTATATAAAAGGATGCATATTGACTTCCACTCAATACAGCTAATCTGCAAACTTTTAAAATAGGTTCTGCATATAACACTCTGAATAACTTCTGACTTCTAATTCAAGACATTGCTGTTCTGCTGTGTCATATCAACCTTATTCGAAATCAGAAGCCTGATAATGTTTTAAGTAGATTAATTTTGAATGCTTTCTAATTAAAAGGGGAAAAACAAAAAAAACCCCAGTTCATTCTTCCTATTGTGCTGTATCTTATTCATGTGATGTAAATGAGCACATCAGATTAATTTCAGATACCAGGGATGTAAGCATAGTGTTGTGTATATGTGTGTGTTTTTTCTCTTGCCTTGCACAGCTTGTATTTTGTTACCCTTCCCCTCTTTTTTTCCCTCTGTAAGAACAGTCTTCCTGACCAGCCTTGAGGTATTAGCTAGAGAACAGTCTGCTTCTGATTAGCATATGAAGTTACTTTGTGGCCGAAGACTATTGTTTTCACAATAGGCAGAATTAGGCTTCCAAAGTACAGGGATAATTAGCTAAAGCCACCTGGGATTCTCATTTGTTATGTTGCCAAAAAAATTAAAATAAATAAAAGGAGAGGAACGACCTCTTTTAAAAAAAAAAAAATAGAGAGAAACGGGAGGAGGAAATAAAAGGAGGAATGGAAGAGATGCCTCTGACAATAGAGACAGAACAGTGGCAGGTGTCTTTTGCAGCTGTGTGACATTTGGCAGCATGACCTGGGGTAGGAAAACATGAGTGGAATAAATATTGTAATAGTTCTTCAGCCTAAAAGTGACACCAAGAAGGTTTTGTAGGCTGAAAAGTAATTAAGACATTATTTCTGGTTCTCTAGGCAACATCCAGAAACATTGCTTGATCCTTCAATATTATGTAAACTGAAGCGTGAGTGTCTGAGCACGAGGACAGAGGTGATGGGAGATGTTGAAAATTGCATGAATGAATACTTTAATGACTACTTTTAGACTAGCTGGTTGGTGAACTGGGCCAAAAAAAATCAAAAAATCAGCACCAGCTTACTTTAAACTTGAGAAAGCAAGGGTAGTCTTTATTATAGTTTTGGTCAAAATGTAGTGGTCTCTAAAAGCCCATGGTTGAAAATGGATTTCTGTTAATTATGATGAACATACTGTAATTCAGAAGTGGTATTCTGTCTATATGAGACAGAAGCTAAATGAAACATATAGCCTCTCCATTAGTGAAAAACGGATAGAGTTCTTGCTAAACAAACCTCTGTCTAATTTAATGCCAATTAACTGTCTTGTTTTCAGTTTACTGAGATCAATATGGTAAAAAAAAATTATCTGCAAGTAGATTGCTCCCAGCGTATCTGGCTTGTATAGAAACAATCTGAAGCCCCTATCTAAATTATTAACAATAGTACCAGAAACCCATCCACTTAAAATATTTGTGTGTGAATCCAATTCTGCCGTTCCTATTTTAACTCCCGCCTGAATTAACCCCCTTCTTTCTAACTTCTCAATAGAATGGACCAATGAAAGAATAACTTCCATTATTTTATACACATGTAAGTCACAAAAATCTAAACCCCCTCTTTTTTTCAATGCCCTTTTTCCCCCCCGATTTGAAAAATGCAGAATCATAACCTTGATTTGGCCTGTGGTTTGTCCTTTCACTTATAATTGTGTTTTCAATTCTACTACCTGGGGCCTTTCCTTCTGGTACTTGATTCTCAGAAGTCATGAGAAAATGTGAAGCTTTGCTGTGTATTTCCCCCCCCCCTTCCTTTCCCCCCTCCTTCTGCACGGTCCCCAAAAGGCATGTGCAGAAACTGCCAGAATGCTTTTCTGAAATCTGGCTGCTCCAGGAGGCTCAATTGTACCAGCCATCTGTGAGAGAAGAATCACACAGCTGCTTCCGAATTCTCAGAGGTTTGTTGGCGCCTAGAAATCTATGGACAACATCGACTTTTCGATCAAACGGAAACTCCCAGATTTGCTGCATCTAATCTGGTGATCGGGATGCAGTTCCCTTAAGTTGCCTTCATAGGTCTGGGGTGATCATGTGCCTTTAGTGATGCTGCTGCTTGCCGATTTCTATTTACGGGATGAAGTGATAAACCAGAACTTGGATAATAGGCTTCAGGAAGGGATGCCAAGTTAACATAAAAATCTGTTGCCTTCTGAATGAGTGCTTACCCCCCCCCCCCCCAGGATTCATATTCCCTCCTTAACGGACGGGGTCCTAAAAATAAAAACTCATCCCTTTTCTGTTGTTCTATCTTGGTTTTTTTTGTTTATTTTTCACCAACACAGGGAATAAAACGGTTGACTTTGATACTCACTTGCTGAATAAATTCTGAGAGAAAAACTATGACGTAGGTGCTGTTCTTAAGTTGATCTGCTTCATTTTTCTGGGTTTCCTATATTGTATGACTGGTTTAAATCAAGTCATCTAATCTTAATCCATATCTACCAAGCAATTCTTTCATGAACTGGTCTTATAATGTAAAGAAATTAAGAAACTTTTTGGTTTCATTTATTTTGGGAGTGTTTAACCTGATCTAACAAATTTTGCATAATAAACGGAAACAAAGAACAAAAGAACATGTCTGTGTAGACATACTGCCTTACAATACAGATAGTCCTCGATTTACAACAGTTTGTTTAGTGACCGTTCAAAGTTACAGTGGCACTGAAAACTGGGACTTATGACCGTTTTTTCAGAGTTATGACTTTTGCAGCATCCCCATGATGATGTGATCAAAATTCAGATGCTTGGTAACTGTTTCATGCTTACGACTGTTGCTCTGTCCCAAGGTCACGCGATCCCCTTTTGTGACCTCCTCACAAGCACAGTCAATGGGGAAGTTAAGTTCATTTAACAACTGACGGGTTACTCACTTATCAACTGCAGTGATTCACTTATCAACAACTATGGCAAGAAAAGTTGTAAAATGGGACAAAACTCACTTAACAAGTATCTCAACAACAAGAAATTTTGGCCTCAGTTATGGTCGTAAGTTGAGGGCTACCTGGAGTTTCTTCTTAGGGATCCTATTCAGTTTCTTAGTGTGACTTTTTATGAATAAATAGGTATATAACTCTTAATAGGACCTGATCCTATTAGATGTCACAGTGATAGTTAGGCTTGCTCATGCATTCCATTTTCCTCTGAAGAAAATCATTGCTGAAAAATCTTAGCAGTCCCATAGATTCAGTAGTTTAAAACCCAGCTCTTTGAGGCAGAAATTTTCATTAAACCACTGAAATCTCTTCTACGCGATATATGTGAGTCAGAGAAGCATATGTGCATGTCTTCAGTTATCTGGAGACAAACTTCAAAGATGAATTTAACTGTGCTGCCCCAGCTTTTGATTATGCTTCTTAATGAGTCACCAGTTAGTTGAATTCAGATAACGGGAATGTCTTGCGTCTCAAAGAAGGATTCACCACACATTTCTATTTGAGGTGTCTTGGCTCTGACCAATTCATAGGGGATCGGTTTTCCTTTCCCACCAAGAACATCAGCTTTAGAAAAACTTGTTTTATTTAAAGAGTAAATTGCATGCATTTCACTACTCCACCCTGGCTCTTCTTCACCACTACTGAACAGGCTGTACAGTCTAATAGCTGGGAGAGTCAGTGGCAGGAAATCAGATTCTACAGCTGTGTGCAAAACTGCCAACTTAATGATTAATGCACATTTTTTTAAAAAAGCAACTTTTTTGCAAACTAACTTCTTATGATGATGGCCTTCCATGTAGTAGTCTAACCCTTTTCAAAGTGCTGCTTTCCAGATGCATTGAACTTAAAACTTCCATAAGCCTTGGATTGTGGGAATTGTAGCCAGACATATCCCTAAATGGGGCAGCCTGGCAAAAGATAATTTGCAAGCTCGCAAATCTCCACTTCATTGAAAACGACCAGGGTTAAAATGGATATGGCAAGCTAATATATGTGAACTGTTGGTTTCCTGCTATTCTGTGCCATACAGTGTTTGAGTCTCCCCCAGATGTTTTGCATGACTCAGTAAAAGGCTCTCTTGTGGGAAATACAATATAGACATGACTAAACCCTTTTTGGGGGGCTCCAGATGACAACAGCGGTAACTTCCCATTAGCACTTTGAAAAAATTATTTACCTATAGTTCTAATGACTTGCCTATTTTTCATAATTCATGAAATTAAGCTTTCCTTCAAGTTTATGAACGAAGGCCACTAATGATGCTGCATTTGTGTGGTTGTAGATAAGACGAGTTCCTGGTATATTTAAGAAACTCAAAACCCCAAATACATTTGATTGGTTTGCTGGTTTGCATCATGAGCTGCGATTGCATTTATTTAAACACTGGCATTGGTAGCAGAAGCTGGCAAAACAGTAAGAATGGGTGATTTTTGCTTTGTTTTATTATTGTAATGTTAATGAATGCTCCTCCATGCAGCTAAGCAGCATTAGTCTCTTTTCTTTTCTTTTCTTTTCTTTTCTTTTCTTTTCTTTTCTTTTCTTTTCTTTTCTTCAGCCGGCTTTGTGAATATTTGAAAATATTTAAGGAACCTCCATATCATGGTAGTGAAAGCAAGAGTGTGCCGTTTCCAGCTGTGTTAGAATATTTAACCTGATAGCTGTTAACTAATTGCTAGTTAAAGAATGAGAGTTGCTGCATGTATTGGGATCAGTGTTTTAAATTAAGTTACTTGTCCGTAAAAATTGAGTAGGATTTAATGTTTATTTTCATTTTTAAAAAAATCTTTGCCCTTTGCCAATCTATCTGCATGTTGGCTAGCTGGAAGAGATTGGCATGAACTATCATCCTGCGTACATTTGAGGCCCCTGAATAAAAAGTAAAGGAGTAAAGGACTCGTATAAAATTCCTATTGATTTATATATACTTGTAATGTTTTTAGTTTTGTACTGACGGAATATTTTAATGGCTTCAAATTTTTTTGGTTTGTTTGTTTGTTTCAACAGCCTACTTGAAACACCCTGAGAGAATATTCTGGGCGTGCATTCTTTGTTTCAAATGTGAACCAAAACACATTTTCTGTTTGTTTCTTACCCCAGTGCCCAAGGAACTGTTAACAGGGTACCAATATTCAGTGGCGGAAACAGTAAGCATGATTGCTGGGCTTCTGGAAGAGAATTAGAACATGGTCTGCTTAATTTTATCAAATTAGCTTAAAAAAAGTCGCTGGACATAAAGAGCAAAATTATCTTTCAGACTGCATCTCTCCTTAGGACATTAGGTCAAAATTGCAATCAATACCTTAAGTTACAGCCAAGGGTGGTATTCACTTACCTTCGCTACTGGTTCGCAAACGTGAGCCTACCTCCGCTTATGCACAGGACCTTCCGTGTCAAAAACAGGACATGATTGCATCTGGGCGGGTGGGTAAAGGCTCCTGCCGCCGCTACCGGTTCGGCTGAATCGGAGAGAACCGGCTGAATACCACCACTGGTTACAGCTAAAGAAATGTAAATTTACCTAGCTCCTTGAATAAACACAACGATCTAAAGGGGGGGGGGGAAACCTTCTATAATCATAAATCACAGCAAAATGTATCATAATTCCCCTATCTTGTCAGAGGTGCTTATTTATCGCAGCCTGTTGTTTATGGTGAGGGAGTATAGCAACTAAATACCTGGTTTTAGTATCACTGGAAATGTAAGAATTGCACAGTGTCTGTTTGACATGCTTCCGTACATACGAATTTATAATACGTGGGGTTGGCTTGTAAAAGCTATTGGTAGCTGACAATGTTCTTTTCTTCCCATTTTTTGAAACATGAATCCTGTTGTGAATAGTGATAAGAATATATAAGCAACATATGGTGAGTTACTGGGATGAAGGAGAAAATAATTTATGTATGAACTATATTTCGTCAGTTTAGTAGGAGTGAGTCTCATTTTCTAACGATGCCATCTGCACAAATTTAATTCTGGCTTCAGAACGCCAATCGAGTTAATATAAAATCTCCTCTTTATAAAATCTTCATTCTGCTCCAAAAAATATGTGCAACACGAAATACATCTATATATTATCTCTTTATTTTACCATTCAGAAAACTTCTAATTTTCACACCATCCAGAGGGAAACACCCAATCTTTAAAGAGTAATTGAATACTTCTATACTGCAGTAGGAGTTCTGTGGGTGTAGGTTAAAATTGTGAATTTTAAAAAGGGATTTAAACATTTCTAACTAAAACTGTTCAAACTGGAAAAGTATATCTTAAAACAAATAGGGTTTTCTGCTAAGCAAAATGTTTCTATGAATGGAAGGGCGATCTATGTTGATCTATGAATGCTCAGTTGATTCCATTTCACCTAAAAATAGGAAATTGAAACTGCGTCTCCTTGGCTGGTTTGTTTATTTATTTATCACAATTCTAAAACCTCCTGACATCACAACAGCTCTCTTGGAATATTCTCTGCCTACAAGACATTAACTCTTTTGTTTTGTTTTAATGTCTGAATTAAGAGCATCCGACTTTCACTCTGTTATGTCTTCTTTTGCATACACAATCAGCTCTGTAAATGAAATTCCAACTAATATTGATAGAATGTCCTCTAGTTCCAGCAGGCGTCTCTCCTATTTGGTCTCTGTATCTTTTGCCTTCTTGTTTGTCACCTCTTTGGTGACAGGAGGCTTTCTTTGTTTACAGCTTTACCAAAATATTTTTAATCAGGGCAGTTGGACGTCTTCAAAATACAGATAGGGCAGGGAGTTTGTTTCTTGAGCTTCAAGTTTGCAACTTGCAGCTCTGATATTACCATTGGAAGCAGTAATGAAAACACGTTGGTGATAACTGGAGAATTCCTTGACCCTCTTGTTGATTCTTAGTGAAACTATTCTCAGTGATCACTGTTTTCAGCCCAGCCATGTTCTTATCACTTGTGTGTCTGATTCCTGACTTGGGTTATTTTAATTATCTCTTGTTGGAGAAAAACTCAGTGCTTTATCTGTGCAGTTCTGGGAAAACTTCCCTTCTTCCCCAAAATTTCTCAATCTGTCCTGGAGTCAGGAAATACCAATTTGCTCCTGCATCTAAGTAGCTACAAGGATCGGTTCTGCTGAGCTTCCAGGTTTATTCTTGGTTGTCTGTGTGGTGCTGCTACCTGTCATTATTCTTAGCCTTCCTACTTCACCTTCTACATAAGACAAAAACAGTAGTAATATATTTCTTTCTGCACCCCATTTGGTAAATTGGTAAAAACAGCGGATGGTCTTATATACGAGGATGTACGGTGAACATCCTTTGGTGTTGATTTTAAATAAGGGAGACAATTTGATGCAAGATGACTGCAGAACTCTTTCTGTATTGATCTCCAGGGCTGTTCAGGGCCGCAGAGTTGAACTTCTTCCAGAATTTCTGCCAGAAAGCTTGGCGCGAGTTAGACTACAGAAAGTTTAATGACACTGCATTTGCAAGTCACTGTTGCCTTTTCCCCCTTTAGGTCTGCATTTGCTATACATCACATTTAGAATCAAGTTACATTCCATCATCAAGAGAGCTTCTCTGTGATATTCCTTCTAATTCCGCTTTAGGAATTTCCCGGTATGGAAATAGCTTTTGGGGCTTCAAGCAGAGCTCTCCAAACTTGGGAGCTTTTAAGACTCGTGGACTTCAACTCCCATTCTAGCTGTGGAACTCTGGGAGTTGAAGTCCACGAGTCTTAAAAGTTCCCATGTTTGGAGAGCTCTGCCTTAAAGGCTAAGTTCTGAAGAAATGCTTATGGAACTGGTGATGTTTAGCTCGAGGAGAAGACAGTTTGGTGATCATTATTTTATAAATTTATTGATCCCAGTGAACACTGGGGACACCTCAGTATAAGCACATTGAATGAAAAGTAATGCCCCCCGCATAACTTTACTTTAAATATGGAAGGTTGAATAAATGACCCAGGGAAATAATGACTGAAACTAATTCTTTCATTACTTGTATGTAATTGACTAGCACCATTCGCTATGCATGTCTGCCAATGACAGGCAGACTTCTTAAAGTCACCACAAACAAACTCTACAGTTTGTCTCTTCAGTCAGATCCTTCCTTTTCCCCCCTCATCTCATTATTTGAGGTGCTTACAGTGGTATTCCTTCACTTTGGGGAGAAAGGTCTCAGAATAGCAGAGTTGGAAGGGACCTTTAGGTTATCTAGCCCAACCCCACGCCCAAGCAGGAGACCCTACGTCATTTCTGACAGATGGCAGTCCAGTCTCTTCTTGAAAGCCTCCAGTGATGAAGCTCCCACAACTTCCGAAGGCAACTTCTGTTCCATGGGTTGATTTTTCTCACTGTCAGAAAATTCCTCATTTCTAGGTTGAATCTCTCCTTGATCAGTTTCCATCCATTATTCCTTGTCTGGCCTTCAGGGGCTTTGGAAAATAGCTTGACCCCCTTCCTCCTCTCTGTGCAGCCCCTCAAATATGGAAGGCTGCTATCATCTCCCCTGCTCCTTCTCTTACAGGATGCCAGATTCGGGCCTATATAATATTTGGGAGAAGATTATGAGATCCAATTTCACAATTGTCTCTTGGATAGCTGATGAGGTATGAGTCAGCCTAATGTTGCAGTGTTGCAGCAGAATTTCCTTCTTACGCTTCCACAGTCTGTCTAATCATTGTGTTCAAGGTCTGGATGTTACAGTGTGGCAATCTTGTGTCGATAGTGAGTCTGGGTTCAAGGAAATCCATCTGAATAGCATCATCTGCTTCCCCAAGAATTATATAACCAATGAGTTTTCCTACCGAAGCCTGGACTTTGCATTTTTTTTCTTTTGCAGGTGAAGCTTTGTGGATGCTACTCCATGGAACAATTCTTCAATTCTGACTTACAACAATGATCCTATGTTTAGTTGGCTGTCGCACGTGCTGAAGAAATTCCTCAGCTTCCTTCCAATAGCATGACAATAATTGCTGGCCAGCTTCAACTCTTGAAGTTTTCACCTCTGCCATTAGCATGCAAGGAAGCCCTCTTCCATAAACCTTCCAAGATTGGAGAACATCAATAATGTAAACCCCCCCCCCCACTCCCACCTTCCTGTGAAATGCCATATCTGACAGCAGTTTCTCTTCGGATGCTCCACCAATTGTCCTTAATCAGTCATCAACTTTACTCCTGGGAAACCAGTTGGTTGATGTCACACAGTGTCCACTTTGTTCTTGAACCTACAAACTATCTCTATCTGGTTCATCGTCTTTTATATTTTTGGTCCAGGGATGCATCGATGCTCTTACCGTCATCCCAAACCTGCACTTGATGGTGAATTTCAATTGGAGGGACTCCTCTTGTCAGTCAGAAATTCGGTCACTGCCTGTAAGATATCGTAATTCCCACCCATTGAAGTGAAAGAAGAGATGCTTAAAAAACATATCAGAGCTTTGGAGATATCAGTAGTGCCATCTGTTGGCCACTTACAGAACAGGATGGATTATTTTTCATTCAACCCTCTTGTATTTAATTTGTAATATCTATTTCACTTCTTGATCAGGTTTTTTTTTACATACTTGCAGTTGTAAGTTAACAAGGCTAAAAATGCAGTTGTCCTTCTCTATTATCTTATATTTTCTTCTTCTCTATCTCATCTCTATTTCTTAAATCAGAAATCATTTGACATAGTCTGCCATTAACCTTCATATTAAACCTTGTCTTACTTCTGTTGTCTTTTGTTGTTTCTTCCACCAATTCCCATCATCAGAGACTCGTAACTGAAATCGGTGATACTAAAACTATAGTAGTTATGCCTGAGTTGCAGTTACAACAGCCTCGTTTGTGGCAATGCTTTTTCATTGGTGGCAAGGATATTTGTTTCTTTTTGTGTGCACTTGTCTACAATACACACTGCAGTCCAAACATAGAACCCAGAATTGTAGTCGTACCTGTGCTGTTAAAAGAAATAAATAAGCCTTGTCCTTGTTCCTTTATTCAAATATATTTTCCAGAGTTACTGCCAGTAAGCAAAATGTATTAAGTGATAAACTTGTGTCTTGCCTTGTATAATGTATTTTGAATTGCTTCTTGTTTGGGAATTTGGGCTGGTTAATAAAGAGATAGCATTACTTTTTGCTTTTAACACACAGTTTCTTGATTTCTGCCTCTGTACAATTAGCCACAAATTCACAGCATACTATGTCTAGTGCTGCACACTTTCTAAATATGATAGATTCCATTCATGAACTAAAAGGCATTCTCAGTATTTACTGAGCTTGTAATAAGAATTAAATGCTTAGATAAAAGTTAAGCAAAGCCATTTCTTGTTGAAAATAAGAAATAGCTTGTTGGGCTGATAAGATGATAGCGTTGTGTTAATGCCAGTGATTTTAGGACGGCTTCCGTATCAATACTTAATAGGTTGTCCAGTATAGTGATTCACTGTTCTTAGTCTGCGGTATCCTAGCAACAGAAACACATACCTGCTTGGGAAAGGAAGATGAAAGGCTGTTCAGAAATATTTCTGCATATACAAGGCCATTTAATATTATGAGCCATCTCAGAATTTTAGTGCTATTGCTTTGGAGAGGTAAGAATTTGCCAGTCTTCAAGCTGGTCAGCTATGTCTACTAATACCCTGATTAGTGTTTTCTGTTTCATGTGTTTAAGGAGAGAAATTCAGCTGTAATAAAGTCCAAATATTTTGTTACCTTCCTGATTTAAGTCGAAGTCCCTTTACTTTCATTCCCAGAACAAATGCGTGAATTTATATTTTGTTTCTCCAGTCAATGCTTTAAAACTACCCTTCACCAAACTTCATGCTTTCTACATATGTAGGGTTCCAATTCCCAGAAACCCCTACTAGCATTGGTGCTGCTGGTAGGGATCTTGGATGAAAATATTTATGAAAGTGAATACGCTGAAAGCTGTTTTCAGTTTTGTTGATGTTCTGGAGCTTTCATTCTTTTCTGTATTACTTTACAGGGGAGGGGAAAAAAATTTAAGATCCAAATGATGGCTTGTAACTGCTATAGTTTCCTACCAAGATGTGGTTATTATGATGGGGATTGTGGTTGAACCAGGAATTGAGTTCCACAGTACATGCTTTGATCTTCCCTCTAGTATGCAAATATGGACTGCCAAGCTTAGCTTTCTGTAGTATTTTTAGGGGGCTCAAGTCTTCAGTACCTCATAGTGATAAAGATTTAAGAAGCTCTAGTTTTAAACATGCTACAGTGAGCCCTAGGTGCTTTTGCTCAGCAGTGAAAGTAAATTCTTGTTACACATGAGATGCCCGCATTTTTTGGGGTGGGGTGGGGAATCACAATACCTATTCAGGTTGCCAGGTGTATTCAAGCCATTTGGTTATTATAACATTTAAAAGCTAAAGTGGAAGGAGATGAACAAAATACAAAAGAAGTAATAATTAAGATTAGAAATTGGTTTTGCGGTGATTGAAAGTTTGAGCTGAGCTGAGCTGACTTCCAGTTGTGTGAAACTGAACCACAGTTCACTTGTCCTCTTTTTGTTTCCTTTTTATACAGGTCTACGGGGGCTAATTAATCTTGGGAACACATGTTTTATGAACTGTATTGTCCAAGCACTTACTCACACTCCACTGCTGCGAGATTTCTTCCTCTCCGACAGACACAAATGTGAAATGCAAAGCCCCAGCTCGTGTCTGGTCTGTGAAATGTCTACGCTTTTTCAGGAGGTAAGTTGACCCTTTGCACCATTGTTGAGAGTGTCACACTTTCATCTTTGCGGTATGTAAGAGGCAACCAGAGAGATCGCTCTCCTTAATATTTTAGGCTTCCTTCATTTCCTCTTCCATATGCTCCCATTTGCAAGGTGCCATGGGTGTTGACGATAGAATGATCACCCATAATTTGTTCTTATCGGTTTAAAGTAATCATGGATGCAACTTCAGGTTGGCAGATTGGTTTGAAAATATATTTTCAGTAGGGTCAGCTGATTCTGATCGATTATAACACAGTGTTGTGGCCCGTCGGCTGCCAGCAGAGCTAGCAGCAGAATCAGACAAGGCTGGGTCAGAACACATAGGTCAGTATTAGCAACCTCATAGATAGGTTTTCTCCATGACATTCCTTCCCTAACGGGGTCTTACAGCGTGGCGTCCATTGTCACTGTATGTATGTTGTGCCCAAGTAGGTAGTAATAAACTTAGTCCATGAAAAAAACAAACTTTATTTGAACAGCTGGGAATTACTTCATTCCCAGCATCGTTCAACTCAAAGTAATATAAATGCCTTCCAATACAAATTCCTCAGTTATCTCACAAACCTTAGTCCAATTAGGCAAACTGCCAAAGGCCTTTCCTGGCAAATGTCCAGAAGCCACAAAAACAAAGACATAGACGAAGCAGAAGATGAAGCAGAAGACGCAGCTACAACGTTGTTTTCCGGCAAAGCTGAAATGCCGGTGCTGGTCTGTTTTAAGCCTTATGGGAGAGGCCAATCATTTCCTGGCCCTACTCCCAAATTGTCCTCTCTGCTTGAGCTGTTCTTGCCTTCTGGCAGCTCTTCTCATGCGTGCATTAGGAACAGGCTCCTCCTGTTCCTCTGCCTCACTACTGTCAGCCTCTGGAGGCTCTGGAGTCCGCACCTTACTCCCCGATGGCCCTGGCCTCACCTCAGCCTCATCGCTGTCCGATTCCGTTGCCAGCTCCGTAGGCTGCTGACGGACCACAACACTGTAACTGAGTTGCCTTATCCTCTTGTTCACTTTTCTTCCATCTCTTCCACCATCAGCAACTTTTCCCAAAAGGAGTTAGGTCTTCATTTCATGTGTGCCTTCGTGCTGCCGTGTCTTCTGAAGTATCTCTTCTAAATTGAATTCAAAGCATTTCCTAGCCCAGCCTACGTACATACAGACCTTTTTTCTAAAGCCCTTTGAAACTGTGGATGAGTTGAAATGCTGAGGTGCTAGAGTTGCACAGACAGCCGAACTTAACACTCTGTCCCTGCAGGTCTGTTGGTTAAAAAGTCTCTTGTTCAGTGGTGGGATTAAAATTTGTTTACGACCGGTTCTGTGGGTGTGGCTTTGTGGGTGCGGCAGGGAAAGGATATTGCAAAATCCCCATTCCCTCCCCACCCCACTAACCTGCTTTCCAGCTCTGTTCTCACTGTGCAGGGCAACAAAAGAAGACCCAGCCGATCGACAGGGAGGCAGCCAATAGATTGATTGTGTGCCCCAACCTTACAGGCTAAGTCTCCCTGCACTTTGGCTCCCTGGGAACCAAAACGGGGCGCGGGGGGAAGACTCCTGGAAGGGGCGGGGCAGGTGGGGGCAGAGCCAATCAGAGGTGGTTTTTGCCAGTTTTCCGAACTACACAAAATTTCCGCTACCGGTTCACCAGAACCGGTCTGAACCGGCTGACCAAATGGTTTAACATAAGAGGTAGTTTGAGAAAGTTCCCCCCCCCTCTTTTTAATGAAACGCTGAGGAATACATATCAAGAGGCCCAGTGAAGTAATTATGGAAAGTACCACTGGGTAGAGTAATTGGATAATTCCAGAACTAATTGTAAGAAGGGAGAAGTTTTATTGCTGCGGTTCTCTGAATTATAGTGTCACAATTGTTGTATCAGCAGATTTCAGTTATGCTCAGGCTCTCTGGTCTGTGTGCCATTCCTGTTTGTCATCCTAGGATTGTTTATCGATCCTTCAGAATATAAAAAGGCATTTGTGCATTGTTGCATTGCTGCAGTGTGGTTTCAAGCCAGCAAAACTCTAGCACAGCAAGGAAAAGAATTTTCCTCCCAGATGTATAATACGATGTGTGTAAAAATCTGTAAACTTAGGAAAGATGTTCCCTAACAGAGGTGGTATTCAGCAAGTTCTGACTAGTTCTGGAGAACCAGTAGCAGAAATTTTGAGTAGTTTGGAGAACTGGTAAATACCACCTCTGGCTGCCCCCCCCCCATCCCTGCTTATTGGGAGTATCATTTTATCAGGAGGGAATGGGGATTTTGCAGTATCCTTCCCCTGCCATGCCCACCAAGCCACACCCACCAAGCCATGCCCACAGAACCGGTAGTAAAAATAATTGAATCCCATCACTGCTCCCTACCGTAAATTCTGGATAACATATTGGTCTGATACACCTATAAAGTGTTTGGATTCAATTTCTAATAATATACATATCAGCCAGTTTGATCTAGCGGTTAAGACACCAAACTAGAAACCAGGAGATTGTGAATTCTAGTCCCGTCTTAGATTTGAAATCCGTCTGGGTGATGTTGGGCCAATCGCCAGTTTGACAGTGAATTCTAGTCCCACCTTAGGCATGAAAGCCAGCTGGGTAACTGTTGTGTCTCGTCCAATCTCACCTCAGCCGGGGCCTTCTTATCTGCTTCCGAACACGGAGGAATGTCCTAGTATGCCTCCCGGCCCCAGCCCTGGCTCCATGCCCAGACAGGCTGAAGAGGAAGAAATACCTCCAGCCCCCAGCTCTGGCTCCATGCCCAGGCAAACGGAGCAACTAGACCCCTCCCCCTCCCCCACAGCATGTGAGCCTGAGGGAGGTCAATTACCAACAGCTGCAGACTGGAGTGACCCTCGCTTCAGAAGAATTGATAGGCGGCGGCGACAGAAGGAAGGGAGGGGCAGGCCTGGATAAGTGCTGAGTCATGGAGCCACACCCCATGGCCTATATAAAGGATCTGCTTTCTGGCATTCTCTGAGTCAGGCAAAGTCTAAACATATCTTGCTGAAGTCACTTTCTGGTCTCCTGCCTGCCCTGAGGACTTTGCTAGGACTTTGGCAGAGCTGCAGAGGCACGCCTGATTCGGATTTCCCTGACCCGGCCATCAGCGGAGGAGTGGGACACGACAGTAACTTTGGCCCAATGCTTCACTCTCAGTCCAGCCCACCTCACAGGGTGGTTGTTGTGGGGAAAACAGGAGGAGGAAGGTGTATGATGTTTTAAGTTAATTATAAGAATAACAAAATCAAGATAAAAAAAACAAACATTAAGGGAATAATTCTAATCTTTCCACCAAGTTTTTTCATGTATTTGCTGCTTTAGAGAAAGGGGGGAAAAAAACCCCTAAACCTTTTGTTTTCTTTCCTGTCCCCCCCTTTGACTCCCCCCTCCCCCCCCACAATCCCGGGCACAGTTCTACTCTGGGCACCGATCTCCTCACATTCCATATAGGTTATTGCACCTGGTATGGACACACGCACGGCATTTAGCAGGGTACGAGCAGCAGGATGCCCACGAGTTCCTCATTGCTGCCTTGGATGTGCTACATCGACACTGCAAAGGTGAGGCTAATACTCCCTGATGCGTCTCTGCAGGCTCAGCCTTTGCAGGCGGTCCTCGGCTTAACGACCACAGCTGAGCCCAACATTTACGTTGCACTAAGGGAGACGGTTTGTTAAGTGGGTTTTATAGCCCCGCTTTACGACTTTTCTCGCCCGCACTTGTTAAGGGAGTCACTGCGGTTGTTAAGTAAGTGACGCCGTTGTTAATTGAATCTGGCTCCCCCATTGACTTTGCTTGTCAGGAAATGTCACCAAAGAGGATTATGTGACCCCCGGGACGCTGCCACCGTCATAAATGTGAGTCAGTGGCCAAGCACCCAAATGTAAATCACACGACCATGCGGATGCTGCAACCGTCGTAAGTGTGGAAGAATGATCATGAGTCACTTTTTTGGTGACTTTCAACAGTCCCTAAGTGACTACCTGTATTTAGTTCTAGGATATCAGAAGGAGGTTTCTTCTTTGGTCTTTCTTAAATCGGCTAGAGTCAACCGTCTCCCTTCTTACTCGTTTTCATTGTGGCTTTCTTACTATCTTCACTCATAGCTGAAAAAATCCTCAGATTTTGAGTTGTGTTAGATTTTGTATGTGTTGTGACCCAGGCCCAAGTAGGTGGTAATAAACTTAGTCCGTGTGAAAACAAACTTTATTCGAACAGATGGGAATTACTTCAGTCCCAGCATCGTTCAACTCAAAGTAAAACAAATGCCTCCCAACACAAATTCCTCAGTTATCTCCCAAACCTTAGTGCAATTAGGCAAACTGCCAAAGGCCCTTCCTGGCAAACGTCCAGAAGCCACAAAAACAAAAACGTACACGAAGCAGAGGACGAAGCAGAAGACGCAGCTACAACGTTGTTTTCTGGCAAAGCTCAAAACACCGGTGCTGGTCTGTTTTAAGCCTTATGGGAGGGGCCAATCATCTCCTGGCCTTACTCCTAAGTTGTCCTCTTTGCTTGAGCTGCTCTTACCTTCTGGCAGCTCTTCTCATGCGTGCATTAGGACCAGGCTCCTCCTGTTCCTCTGCCTCACTACTATCAGTCTCTGGAGGCTCTGGAGTCTGCACCTCACTTCCCGATGGCCCTGGCCTCACCTCAGTCTCATCGCTGTCCGACTCCGTTGCCAGCTCCTTAGGCTGCTGACGGACCACAACAGTATGTTTCAACATGAGAAAGGAGGAGTAAGTCTAAATACAGGTAGTCCTCAACTTACAAAAGTTCATTTAGTGATCGTTCACTGTTACCACATCACTGAGACAAGTGACCTATGACCATTTTTCACACTTACAACTGTTACAGCACCTCCACGATCACGTGATCAAAATTCAGCCAGTTGGCAACTAACTCACATTTATAACGGTCGCAGTGTCCCGGGGTCATGTGATCCCCTTTTGCAAGCTTCTGACAAGCAAAGTCAATGGAGAAGCCAGATTCACTTCACAAAAAGTGAACTTCCTTAAGAAGTTAGTAACATGGGGCAAAACTCACTGAACAACTGCCTTGTTTAGCAACACAAATTTTAGGCTCAATTGTGGTCATGTGTTGAGGACTACCTGTACGACTTTTGTCACTCCCAAGTAAACCTCTTCGAATGTCCTAAATGTGAACAGGTATACTGTGGCGTAATTCCTCTGAGCTAGCATTTATCCCCTCGCAGAAGCAACTGCTCAATCCCTGGGAATTCCCTTTCCGCCCAATTATGCTTCGTTTTTTTGCTGTTGCTGATATGTTAGATATTGACTGGTACAAGGAGGTGGTAATTTCATTTTGCCAGATGTCACGGGAAGCCCCGTGAGTTTGTCGTAACCTCCCTGTGTTGCTGTGAACAAGCTTACAGAACAGTCTTTAGAGACCCCCACCTCCTCATTGAGCCTAATTGACTTGGGTAATTGAAGAGGGAGCAGCCTTACTCTCCTGTGGGTGCAAATGGTGGTCTATTAAGAGTATCCAGCAGGGAGGTTACCTGCAGCCCAGTGAGAAAATGCGAAGAAACCAGCAGATGACAAAAATAATAGAAAGAAATGCATTTTACAGGCAAGGGTTAAACATTTGTCCTTTTTTAAAAAAAAGATTCTTTGTTTTCCTTTAGCTATGTATCTTTCTCCAAAAATGACACAGCCATGTAACTTTTCATGACTTCATAAAAGAAACAGGAAAGACTGTTTTTTTTGTTGTTGTCAGTAGTGATTTAATAATGTATCTTTTACTCAGCCAGAAAGTTTAAATCCCAATTATTAGACAGTTGCTCTAAAAAAGGTGGTGCCATATTTAATCTCAAAACACCAAGTCAGAGTCATGTCATGTTGACATTGGCAAGATTTTAGGTTACTTCCATTCCTCTCCCTGGGATTTGTGGGTGGGCGAGTGTTCTCCTAGTCACGGTTAAGAAATTTCCCATGAAGTATAGAATAACTATTTTAAAAAATATATAAATTTAGTCAATCTTTTCAGTCACATTGGAATAATTACATTGTGTGTCAAAATTATGAAATGCTCAACATTGGCGAATGCTGCCTTTCCTACTTTTCTTGACTGGTAGTGATTTTGCTAGATAGTGTGAATAATGACGTGTAATTTTCTTAACAGCAAGAATCATTTTTACTTGGAAAGACTTACATGTATTACTCAACCCCTCGAAGTGCAGTTAAATCATCATTGCCGCTTACTGGTCTAGCAGGGCTACCTCTCCTGGAAGGTGTCCTTGGGGCAGAGCAGAACCAGCCAATTTTCCACTTAATAATGATATATTATGATCCCTATGACACGAAGTTTCTCATACCTAATTTTGGATCAAGTTCTCCACTTTCTTGGTTCAGTCAACCGAGCCCAACTCGAAGCAATAAAATAGAAGTAGCGTTTTTCATAGCTGTCGTTCCTGATGCACTTCCTTACTCTTGGAACATTATTTTTGTAGATATATCGCAAAAAGTAAGTCTTAGGTCTACAGGCAGTCCTTGACTTACGACCGCAATGGGGACTACAATCTCCATTGCTAAGCAAGGCAGTTGTTAAATGAGCCGCACCCAATTTTATGACCTTACTTGCCACAGAAACACTACAGTTAAGTTAGTAGCAATTAAGATGTTACGTGACTCTGACATCTCTTTGTCTTTGCTTGTCAGAGGGTCACAAAAACTGACCACATGACCCCAGGACTCTGCAATGGTTAGAAATATATGCCACTTGCCAAGTGTCCAAATTTCGAACAGTGGTTGTTCAGAAACAGACATAAGTCCCTTTTTCCCCCAGTATCATTGAGGACCCAGATTGTTGGGGGCAAGGAGTGGTGCGGTGGCCTAGAGGTGGAGCTCTCTCCTCACAATCTGGAGGCTGTGAGTTCGATCCTAGGTAGAGGCAGATATTTCTCTCTCTTGGCACACTGAGAATTTATCTGCTGAACAAAATTTCACATTGGTGTCAGGAAGGGCATCCGGCCATTAAAACACTCCGCTAGCTTCCTTCAGTTGCCCAGACTCCACCCTGCAAGGGATTATGGGGTCATTAAAAGAAGATGATTGTTGGGGGCAAGATGGTGACTCTGTAAACTGCTTAGAGGGGGCTGTAAAGCAGTATATAAGTCTATTGCTATTGTAACTTTGAATGGCCACTAAACGAATGATTGTAAATCAAGGATTGCCTGTATAGTTTAGTATGTAAAGAGCGTAGTTCTCTCTGCACGGCTGCATGCGAATATTCAGAAGGCTTGAAAACAAAGTCTGCTTATTTCCTTTTCTTCAGGTGACGATAATGGGAAGAAAGCCAGCAATCCCAACCACTGTAACTGTATCATAGACCAAATCTTCACAGGTGGACTACAGTCTGATGTCACTTGTCAGGTCTGCCAGTGAGTATGATGAGCCAGTCTTTTAAAAACGGGCAACCCCTTGAGAATAAAATGGCGATATCTTCCTGTTGTACATAGAGAGTGAGCCGAGGCAGAAAACTTCAGTCAGCACCTGAATGAAATAAAGAAAAAAGTTAATTGCGTAATAACTAACCTACTGCTCTTAAACCTTCTTGCATTAAAGCAACCTTTTTTTTTTTTCTTGTGAAGTTGTGATGGCAATCTTCTTCGTAAATAAACATCACCAGGAGTTTAAAATCAGCCTTGGACTTGATTATAAAGCAAGTGGGCAGCCAATGGGCTTTTTTTAAAGGGAGACCTGAGCTGCCAGAACATAAAACAAATTTTGCACTGTTAAATTATAAGGACTTTTCATTAACTCCTCTTGTTGGTTTATATCTGATGGCTGATATTTTGTCCGTTCCCTAACATCCTGCTCTTGTTCCATATTTTTAAGGTCCCCATTAAAGAAATTTAAAATGTTCTTTGTTGGAAATCTGTTTTGCGAGCACCCCCTAGAGGTGAAGTGCCAATGTCCACTTCTGCACATTCATTTTGAACATGTAAGGGTTGCCAGAATGTTTTTCCTCTCAGCGTTTACCCTTGTGAACCTACTATTTTGTAAAGTAATATCACACCATTTTCTGGATCTCTTGATTTGCAGGGATACCCCCTTAATATTTATTATCTTTGTCCTCTCAATTGTAACAGGTAAAATGATTGTTACTGATAGAAGAGAATATTTGTAACACAGGGTTGACCTATGGGGTCACTGGCACTGAAGCTCCATGCCAGAAAAAACTTTTTTCTGCCTCTGAAAGCCTCCGAAACAGAGCTTCAGAAAAAAAGCCTCTGAAGCTCTATTTGGGACTTTTTTTTCTAAAGCTTCATTTCTGATGCTTTTTTCAGCCTCTGAAACCTCCGTTTGAGAAGCTGGGAGGGGCTACATTCAGAGAATAAGACGCACCCAGATTTTCACCCTCTTTTTTTGAGGGAAAAGGTGTGTCTTATACTCTGAAAAATACGGTAGTTGGGTAATGCAAGTAAACACTAAGCTCAAGAGAGTACCAAGGACCCCACAATCACTTCTGTCCAAACTATTGCGTTACATAATCCTGTGGCTGAATTCTTTCTTTCTTTTTTTCCCCTCTCCCTAGCGGTGTGTCCACAACGATAGACCCCTTCTGGGACATCAGTCTGGACTTGCCTGGTTCCTCCACCCCGTTTTGGCCTCTGAGTCCAGGCAGCGATGGCAGTGTGGTGAATGGAGAGAGCCACGTGTCAGGAACCACCACCCTCACAGACTGCTTGCGAAGGTACAGACTGGCAGACTGGCATTAGAAAGGAGCACAATCTTACCTTCCCTCCTCCTGTCTGCAGATGAGCAATTGGCAGGCAGATGGCCCAGGAGCAAAAAAAACACACCACCACGTCTGCAATTATTTCTGCTGAATCATCGTGCAAGCAACTCAATTCCCTTGTAGGAAAAGAGGCCAGGACAAAAAATAAGCATATAGCATAAACTTGATAGAAGCTGGTAGGTAACCAAGACAAACAACCCCCTCAGTTTAGTTTTCCCCATGATAAATTTCAGCACTGTGTATCCTTGATTATGTTAGACAGTAGACGGTATTGCTTCGTATGTTGCAAAGCAAGGCAAGCTCAGGATAAACATAAACACCTTTGATCTCTCATCTTACAGGCATTTTAAATAAAACGTCGTTGAACTCTTACCTACATATGCGGTATCTCTGTAGATCATAGGTGCAGGTTCACAATCCTTGTTTTCCTTAATTCTGGATAGTCGGCCTCTTACCTATCCCTCCCTTGCTCAGTGAACAGAAGTGGAGTCTCTTAGAGGTAAGGAAGAGAAATAAAAGAGGAATTGCCAAGCGAAGCAGCCAGTCAAAATTGTAAAGCAGGAAACCTCCATTGCTTCACCAGTTTTTGGACGCCGTTGGTTGGCCTTACGAAGAAGAAATTCTTCTAGTCCTTAACAGAATGTTCTGTTAAAATATGATGTGGAAATGTATCTTAGTACTGAATTCAAGAAAGATCAACAGATGAGCAATGTCCAGCAGGTTTCATCCTTCTTTCAAAACACAGTAAGCAGACTATTTTTTCCCTTCCACCTGATGCAACTGTCACTTCACAAAAGATCAGAGAGATTATAGATTTATCGCACAACCACCTCTACTTCAGGAAGATTGAAAAAATATTTGCCGGAGAATTTGTACAACAGTATACAGAAATCCATATTAAGAAATCAATATGCACAGACTTTCTTGTCTCCAAATGGGATAACAGGCCAGTTGCGATAGAGGGGCCTCAAAGAATTTACACTCCATTTCCTTGCAAGAATGGGAAATTTTTCATGTCCCTATCTGGGCTTTCCTCTATGTAATTACCCATAGTCTCAATTGAATATTGAAAATATTTCCACGGCTCTTTAACTGTTTACCTGTTCACTGTTTTAATTGTTTGCCACCTGTTTACCTGCTTTGAGGTCAGTTAAATGGAGATACTCATGGGGATATCTTTCTTTACTCACTGAATCACCACACTGTAATTAGGACATTGAGACTAAATTATTTAGGATTATGGATTGGTTTCTTCCCCCTAAGATTCTTCCATTTTCTTGGAATCTGGCAAGCAACTTCAGAATAATGCTAACCAGATCCATTCAGCTATCACTATTATAGTAATTAAGATCATAGGAACAGCCCTATTGGATCAAACTTCTATCTAATTCCGTAACTGTCCACTGATACATATTTTGGTGGCCACCCTAAACAAATTCTGGAGATAACCATTAAACCTGCTCTTTTAACATGGAAGTACTATACAGTAACAATAGATGCCAATAGAGCTATGCTTTTGTATTATTGCTTCATACTATGTAGGGTTTATTTGTTACCTTAACACCAAAGCTGATAATACACTATCTTGCTTTCTAAGTAATTCTGTCACATGCATCAAGCAGAAAATTTCAGAAGAGGTTAATCTCACATTCCAAGTTAGTTTTGGCCCTCCAGAGATTTTAGGAGGCCATTTTTTTTTCCAAGTCAAAAGTGGATGATGGCTAATTTGGAGCTGTTTTAGTTTTAGGCAAGATTGAAAGAAAAAATGATGCAAATATGAAAACCTTGAGGCTTCTGGATTCCAGCTGTCTTTAGCTGTAACCATTACAGTCAGCAGCCGCAGTTGCTACAAGATACAATTCATTTAGAAGTTCTATACCCTTTCTGTGGAGACTTGAGGATTAGTCCTGTGCAGTGTGTCTCTCTCAAATGGCTAATTTGTCATGGCTGTTCCATGCAAAGAATTCCTCGTATGTAGAAGTCCTGTTACCAAGTGATCTTCCTGGTGGATGGAGGAAACTCATTTGTGTGGAAGAAGGTTCAGTGTTGGTCTTACATACTGCCTCAGTACAGAATTTGGATTTACTGTTTCAATAAGAGAGGTTTTGACCCAAACATTGCCTCCACAATTCCAAGGTTTCAATATTCCTTTTTTAACCAGTTGTTCTCTTTGAGTATGGAAGGTAAGGGTGGCAATTATAAAAACTTGCATTTAGATTTCACCCAAGATAATTTCCAGATTTGGGAAGGTATCTTGTATTTTAGCTATGTGAAAAAACCTTTAATCTGTCCTCACAAATGCCTCAATTGTGTATATTTAAGCACATAAAAAAACCATGGTCTATTTACCTAATCAAAGTTTAAAATCCTTTTTTTGTTTCGTCTGGGGTGATCTCTTCATATTAGCCATTTTGTGATAGATTGGCTACTGAGCCAAGTTTATTTTGATTGTCATATTTTTCAGGTAAGCTTGGCTTTAAGAACATAAACAAAGATTGTGGGAAATGTCTTAAGGAATATTTTAACACCAGTTTGAATAGGTTACGTATATTTTTATGTTTTATTTTTAAATCAAGAAACACAATAGCAAAGGATTTGAAATGAATAAAAACTCTGAAGAAACTAGTATTTTAAATGTAAAACTTGTTGAAGATTGTACATAAAAGATACTAAATGGAAATTTAAATTGAAATAGTTTCTTGTGCTGGTTATCCATTCTGTTTTAAACATATTTTTTTCAGGTTTACAAGGCCAGAACATCTAGGAAGCAGTGCCAAAATCAAATGTAGTGGTTGCCACAGCTACCAAGAATCTACCAAACAGCTCACTATGAAGAAACTACCCATTGTGGCTTGTTTTCATCTCAAAGTGAGTTGCTAAATGATGATTCCTGAAACTGGATCTTCCTCCATGGAATTGGTTGACTTTCTTTACTTTGTGGATTTTATCTTAAATCTCACGGGTAGACTGGATCTCAGTTTTGAACTGAGTGTGTACACTTAAGATTTGGGGACATACCTTATGACTGTTGAATAATATAATTCTAGATTGATTAGATATCCGGAGTTTAACATTTTGCAGTTTCTGTCCCAAAGGTGCTTTTTCCAAAAAGCAGCTGGATTTCCTTGGGGGTTTTTTTGTTTTGTTTGAAAATGTTTTGCTTCCAGTCCAAGAAGCTTCTTCAATTCTGAAGAAATTTGGATGAGAAGCGAAAGGTTTTTCAAAGAGAAAAAGCCATCCAGTTCTGAAGAAGAAAATTCTTGGTTGAGAAGCAAAATGTTTTCAAAGAAAACCCCCCAAGAAAGTCCATTTGCCTTTTGAAAAAAGCACCTTTGGTTCAATCATGACCTGGATGATTTCCATAGACATTGCAGATCCAACTCTCTGCTGTTATATGATCCATGAAGCTATATGTTGCTTGCCGAACTTAAAACTTTTAGCCTTGATTCCATAACTGTCCGGAAGAATTGAATTAGAGAATAGTAGAATAGTTCAGAAGAAGTGGGTTCTTTTGCAGTGGTCTCTGCTATTAAACTATTTGCCCTCCTCCAATTGTGGAACTGGTGCCACAACCTAGCTGACCCATGTAATTTGATACCCATGAGGATATCTGTTCAATCAAGGCATACTTTCAAACGCCTGCCATTATATGTTTCCAAAGCATTCTAACTATAACTACGATAGCGCTTCAACGGGCATTTGAAAGGTTTTGTCAGGATTACCAGCCAGTGGTCGCTGAAGATTAATATTTTTGTGAAACTTACAGAGCTGAAATGCTAATAAAGGAGGATATTTGTAACTCAGGGTTGACATGAGGGCTCCTTTGTGCTCTCCTGGCACTCTTGACGAATCAGTCATCAGTAGACACATTGACACTATTAAATCTGTAGACTATGCAAAAGAGACTTATCAACCCAACCCAAAAAAGAACAAAAAAACCCCAGCACCTCTCCACCAGCAATCAGCACCCAGGTCAGGATAGATTAACTCTTAAGGTTAACTTCAGAACAACTAAGTAAACAATACCCCAATCAAGAAACAGCCAAAGAGCCAACAGTAAAAAAGCCCAACCAAAGAATCTCTTAAGACCATCCCCAGCAACACTGACAGGCCAAGGCGCCACAATATAAACTGACAACAAATTGCACTCCTTACTACTAGCACTGATGATGTTACCAAGTTTAGGAAATGAAACATCTGCAAGAAAACAAGCTCAGTGAGCACCAAGGTTCAGAGTTGACTTGCTTTTGATGATCAGCATATTCCACAGCAGAGAAATACAAATGGCTGTATCTAATATATCCAAATGTCTAGATTTCATAAAAGTGAACACAGAGAAGGATCTTTTGGAAACAGGCAGCATTTGTATTGAATGTCAAAGGATGATCTCTTGCCATGAATCACCCTGTCCTCCTGTTTGTTCAGAATTAAGATTTTAAATATTTAATGCCTCAAAACAGCGTTCAAATGCCAGCGAACTAATATTGCTAAATTCCGGCAGCTGAAGTAATGGATAGGGGGCTCTACGTTATTTATAGCCGAACTGTTATCAGAGTCATGATGAAGAGCTGTGTCTTCTGACAATGTTAATAATGTAATATGGTAAACCAAAAAAAATGTGAAAGGCTATCTCGTCTGTGTAATTTCTTTTCTCGTGCTCGGAAAAAAGCCTCGTCTGTTGCTAGGGAATTGTTCTGTTTCTGAAATTGGAGTACAATTACCTACAAAGGTAAATAGGACAAAGAGTTTTTTAGAAATTTGGAGAAAAGCTGCCTTTCGGAAGAAGAGTTCATTAATCTTTCTGCCCCCTGTTCACATCTGCTTATAGCATTTTATTTGGATGATGATAAAAGTATGGAGCTTATCACATTTCCCATTGTCTCTGAAATTAATCTTTTCCAGCCACTTGTGTCTTGGCAGCGTGAGATACCTAGAATATTATTTGTCTTGCTTTTTAAATCACAGCATACTTCAAGGCTAACTTTGTACAAAGAAGGTTTCAGGCTGAATCTACGCCTAAAAATCCTAGAATACCCCAAGAATGAAAAAGAATTGTTTTTAAAACATTTTTTCCCTCTCTTTCTGGTACATTCCGATCTCTCTTTTGTTCTAAAAAGAAGAAACAGTAGGCCACCATACAAATTGTATAAAAGACACTCACTTCTGACACACTGTTGTATTCATATACAGGTAGTCCTTGACTTATGACCATTCATTTAGTGACCATTCGAAGTTACAAGGGCACTGAAAAAAGTGGCTTAGGAAGTTTTCACACTTACAGCCGTTGCGGCATCTCCATGGTCACATGATCAAAATTTGGCCAGTTTGGAAACTTGACTCGTATTTATGATGGTTGCAGTGTCCCAGGGTCACACGATCTCCTATTTCAACCTTCTAACAAGCAATGTCAGCGGGGGAAGCCAGATTTTAGGATTTTAATAGTTTTAATATTTTAATATTTGTTATGATTTTATAATTTTATGGGGTTCTATCATTTTAATGTTTTAATTCGGCCATTTGTTTAATAAGTTTTTTTAATTCATTGTTTTATGTGTATATTGTTGTCGTTTTTTATCTTGGCTGTAAACCGCCCTGAGTCCTTCGGGAGAAGGGCGGTATAAAAATTCAATTAATAATAATAATAATAATAATAATAATAATAATAATAATAATAATAATAATAATAATTATTATTATTATTATTATTATTATTATTATTCACTTAACAACTTTGGCAAGAAAGGTTGTAAAATGGGACATAGCTCGCTTAACAACTGTCTTGCTTAGCAATTGAGCAGTTTGGGCCTCAAGGACTATCTGTAGTTGTTTTTCTACACCCGAGCTAACTAACTTTCATTATCTAACAACATGAAATTCAATAGTGAAAAAAGTAAGGTTCTACCTTTAGGCAAGAAAAACCAAATGCACAGGTACAGTATATGTGGTACTTTCTCAATAGTGGTAACTGTGAGAGGGATCTTGGTGTCCTAGTGGACTGTCACTTAAATATGAGCCAGCTGTGTGCTGCAGCTGCCAAAAAAGCCTACACAGTTCTAGGCAGCATAAACAGAGGGATAGAATCAAGATCACGTGAAGTGTTAATACCACTTTATAATGCTTTGGTAAGGCCACACTTGGAATATTGCACTTAGTTTTGGTCGCCACAATGTAAAAAAGATGTTGAGACTCTAGAAAGAGTGCAGAGAAGAGCAGCAAAGACAATCAGGAGACTGGAGACTAAAACATATGAAGAACGGTTGCTGGAATTGGATATGTCTAGTTTAATAAAAAGAAGGACTAGGGGAGACACGATAGCAGTCTTCCAATATTTCAGGGGCTGTCACAAAGAAGAGGGAGTCAACCTATTCTCCAAAGCACCTGAAGGCAGGACAAGAAGCAATGGGTGGAAACTAATCAAGGAGAGAAGCAACTTAGAACTAAGGAGAAATTTCCTGACAGTGAGAACAATTAATCAGTGGAACAACTTGCCACCAGAAGTTGTGAATGCTCCAACACTGGAACTTTTTAAGAGGAGATTAGATAACAATTTGTCTGAAGTGGTGTAGGGTTTCCTGGCTAAGCAGGGGGTTGGACTAGAAGACCTCCAAGGTCCCTTCCAAAACTCTGTTATTCTATTCTATTCTATTCGTTCTATTCTGATGAGATGCTGTTACTTTAAGGAAGTTAAAAATCTGATGATCTACCCATTTTTTTTACCTAGCGGTTTGAACACTCAGCCAAACTGAGACGGAAGATCACTACGTATGTCTCCTTTCCACTAGAGCTGGACATGACACCATTCATGGCCTCTAGGTATGCACTGGAAACCTCTTCTGGGGAGAAACCCTCCATATCTTAGGCAGCGTTTAAAGGGCAGAGAAATCGTCTAGTTCATCTTGTAGGTGGGGACTATAATTGGATGTTCTTTTCAGTGGTTTTGCTGGCATGGATTTCACAATTGAAATTAAGCAGGAGTATCTTTAGTGAAAAGAGAGTGATTCCATCTTCCTCCCTCTAAGGTGCATAGAGCCGTGGTGGCACAGTGGTGAGGATGCAGTATTGCAGGCTAATTCACTGCTCACTGCCAGGAGTTCGATCCTGACCGGCTCCAGGTTGATTCAGCCTTCTATCCTTCTGAGGTCGGTAAAATGAGGAGCCAGATTGTTGGGGGTCATAGGCTGACTCTGTAAACCACTTAGGACTGTCAGGCACCGTGAAGCGGTATATAAGTCTAAGTGCTATTGCTATTATACAATGTATAATATATAGCTATTATTTGTTTCGTGTATATATATATATATATATATATATATATACTTGCTTTTTATTTAACCAATCAATTTCTTTTGATTTGATTGTTATGCCGAGAAGAAAAATGGCAACTTTATTGCCTGACCACTGATATAAGACAAGTATAAAAAAATACACGCTCACATTTTAAAACTTTTGGCTGTGATAATAAAGGCAGGAAATCTTTTCCTTAAACAGCCATTCGAAAGTTCTCTAGAATTCTCCAGCCAGCATGACCTTTGTCTCAGGAAATGCTGAGATTTGAAATTGACCTTTCAAGAAGGTGCCCAGGTTGGAAAAATTGCAATGGGGGGTGGGTGGGTTTAGAGGAGCTTTGAAGATACATTTAGGGACAAGTAAATTTACCTTTCTCTCTTTGGAGAAAGACGACTTCTAGAAAAGTCACTGCATATAGAGCATTCAGAATTCACCCTGTCAATAGCCGTAAACGCTTAAACTAGTAATTTAAATCTCCTGCTTTGTGGCTTTCCGTGTTTTGCTGGTTTTCTTCATGCCAGGGGTAAGTTATGTCAGTGTTGTCACTTTACTTAAACACTTGTTTCTCCTCTTCAGGAAATGTCGAGAAAATAAGGAGATCGCTTCAAATTTTAAATGTCTGTTAACTAAAGGGCGACTTGATAACCCGCTGTCTTTTTAAATGACACTGAACATGGTGTTTTTTGTTTGTTTGTTTGTTTTTATTGTAGTAAAGAGAGCAGAATGAATGGGCAGTACCAGCAACCAGCAGATAGTCTAAACAGTGATAATAAGTAGGTGGCTTTGTCTTCTGTGCTTCTTGGTCTCAGATACGTCCCTTAAAACAGTATAAAAAGCTGCCTTGCAGAGCCCAGTAGCCTGGTGGTTGTTTTTTTTGTGTGTTCTAAACTGCTGAAAAAAAAAATTGCCCAGGAACAAAATGCTTCTTCTTCAAACAGTGACTTTCCCGTTCCACTTCTCTCCACCATTCCCCCAGCCTTCCTTCTATCTACTCTAAAGACTTGCTACTCCACAAATTTTACCTACTCATTTGTCCCATTGAAGTAGTCACTGGTCTAGCAAAGCCCACCCAGTCTTTGTAAAGGGGGCGGCATGCAAATACATGCAATAAATAAAATCTTAATACACCTGATGTTTTGACAGCTTGGATTGGCATTGATAGTCAGAGTAATATGTATAAACACCGTTGATGTTCTTCAGAAATACTAGATAATATAGGTAGTCCTCGATTTACAGCAGTTGACTTAGGGACCGTTTGCAGCTACAACGACACTGAAAAAAGTGACTTACGACCACTTTTCAAACTTAACGACCGTTGTAGCATTCCTATAGCTAAAACACGGTCAAAATTTCAGAGGCTTGGCAACTGACTCATATTTATGACAGTTGCAGCGTCCTGGGGGGGGTCATATCTCTTGTGGCCTTTATTTAGTCACCGTGTGACTAACTTCTGCAGTGATTCACTTAACAACTGTGGCAAGAGAGGTCGTAAAATGGCGCAAGATTCACTTAACAACCTAGCAGCAGATATTTTGGGGCTCAATTGTGCTCGTACATTGAGGATAACCTGTAGCATGTGGAAGCTCCACCTCGGATGGCCCAGCTTACATACAAGTACATATTAGCCAAATGTTGATTATTGAAGGGGCTAAAGGTTCTGTGTTTTAAAAAAATCAAGCCATTTTCTCTTTGCTTGTTCATTCCGACAGGTATTCCTTGTTTGCAGTAGTTAACCATCAAGGAACCTTGGAGAGCGGGCATTATACCAGCTTTATTCGGCAACACAGGGACCAGTGGTTCAAATGTGATGATGCCATTATTACCAAGGCTAGCATTAAGGACGTACTAGACAGTGAAGGGTATGTCAAGCTCCCCTTAACACAGAACGCCGGTTTTGCTCCCTACCGTGTCATTGAAATAGAAAAAGGGGAGCAAAATCGAGAGGGAACGTGTGAAAATAAAATTTTACTTTGATCTGGAGCAGGGGTCTCCAACCTTGGCAACTCTAAGACTTGTGGACTTCAACTCCCAGAACTCTGGGAGTTGAAGTCCACAAGTCTTAAAGTTGCTAAGGTTGGAGACCCCTGATCTGGAGCATGGGTGTCAAACTCGATTTCATTGAGGGCCGCATCAGAATTGAGTTTGACTTTGGAGGGGGGGGTGGGCGTGGCCAGCTCGACATCACTCATGTCAGGGGCGCCTCTGGCAGCCTGAGCGCTCTGCCAGGGCTCCTGAGCTCCGTTTTCGGCTGCGATGGCCTCCTGCAACCCTCTGCCAGTGAAAACGAAGCTCGCCAAGCTCGGTTTTTGCTGGCAGAGGCACTGCGGGCCGGTCCTTTGCTGTTTCCAGGACAGCCCCGTGGGCCAAATCTAAGCACCCCACAGGCCGCATCAGGCCCCCAGGCCTTGAGTTTGACACCCCTGATCTGGAGGATTATCTCAAAGCCAGTGATGATAATACATTTTTTTAAAAAATGACCTATGTTTTTGGGGTGGCCTCAAAGAGAGAAATGGCACCTTACTCGAAACCAACGTTTTTCAATTGGACTTCAACTCCCAGGAGTCCCCAGCCAGCATAGTTTATATTCCCATAATCCCATAGCTGACTGGGGAATCTTGGGAGTTAAAGTCCACACATCTTAAAATGGCCAAAATTGAGAAATGCTGTTCTAAGCAAGCATTGGGACCATTGCACTGAAGATTGTGCTTTGAAAAGCTCCGTTCTGCAGCCTGCATAAGTTATGCAAATGAACGCTCTTCTTTTGGCCTGACTCACCAGTTTTTGCTGCTTTTCTGGTTTCCCAAGGATGGGAGGGAGGGATGCCAAATGTTATTCCACTTTCTCCTTTTGCTTCTGGGATTCTCACCAGGATTTTGTATTACCGTATTAGGAAAGGAGGGGTTTTTGTTGTTGGTGGTGGTGATGGTTTTTGTTTCACAAAATGGGAGAGTCTGTGAAAGCTGATTTCCCTACTTGGGTTACCTTTGCAGAGAATTGTGTGATATGCGTAGTACAGTGTCAAGGTGCCTGAGATACAAACCTTATTTATAGTCATAGTACTCCTTACATGGTTGCATAGGTAGTCCTTGAGTTACAACCATTTGTTTAGTGACCAGAGTTACAGCGGCACTGATAAAAGTGACTTTTGAACGTTTTTCACACTTACGACCGCTGCAGTATCCCCATGGTCAGGTGATCAGTATTTGGACGCTTGGCAGCTGGCAGGTATTTATGACTGTCCAGGGGATCGTTTGATCCCTTTCTGCGACCTTCTGACAAGCTAAGTCAGGTTCATGTAACAACCATGTTACTAACTTTAACAGCTGCAGTGATTCACTTAACAACTGTGGCAAGAAAGGTCATAAAATGGGCCAAAACTCACCTAACAACTGTCTCGCTTAGCAGTGGAAATTTTGGTCTCAATTGTGGTCATAAGTCAAGGACTACCTGTATTGCCAAGGAATGTCTATATACAGAGGTCATTTTTTTTCACCTGTATTTCCTTCCTTTCTCTGTGATGTTCTCTGCTACGTGGGGGATGGGAGACTATTTCCCCCTCCGCTTCCTGAATGATAGGGAAAGGACTGTTGGAGTGGAATGTGTGGACTGTTGCCCACAAAATGTTGTCATCATATGACTAACATTTCAGGCGTCTTAGAATTCATTTGTTGTTAGAATGTATGCTCTGAGCTTCTCTTGGGGAAGGCAGCTTTACTCTTCGGCCCTCGTTCCTAAAAGTGAACCTTTGGAGTCCTGTGTTTTAATCCAGGGTCTTCCCTTCCCTTCCCTATTTGGGGACATTTGGGAATTTGCTCAGGCAGACCAGCAGACTTCTAAAACTGAAGGCAGCTGGACTTCCTTGTTTTTTCTTTTGAAGATGTTTCACTTCTCATCCAAGAAGCTTCTTTGACTCTGACTGGATGGTGGGGAATGGAAGGATTTCTATTCCTTGCAGACAGCTTGGTCATTTGCATCCTTTCAGAGGGTCATTGAGGCTACTTGGAGGTTCATCTGTGTCCTCAGGGTCACCTGAGTGGAGCTCCTGGTTCCTGTAGTCTGGAACTTTTTCCCCCTGGGAATCCATTCCTACTCCCACACCGTTCAAGGAGTGTTCATCCCAAATTGTATATCTAAAAGTCTGTAGAAGATTCTCACTCATCCACATCAGAAAGTCCATTTTGCCTGTTGAAAAAGCACCTTTGGGACAACCATGATCTGGATGACTGAGAATCTCTACAGGCTTCTAAAACTGAAGCTCCTGGAAGCCCCCTTTCGACTCAGGCCACCCTGCTGAGGATCCCAATGCCGGCAGAATCTCTACATTCTTGCCCCTTCAAGTTTGTTCTTTAGGTGTGGGATTCGGCCTCAATCCTGTGTCACTCGCTTTCAAGCCCTCAGCAGCCCAGCCATATCCTCTAATGAGTCACTGGCCTTGAATTATTTAGACTCTCACCACATGAACCTGGAACAAAAACCCTTCCCTGAAACCGTCCCTCCCTTATTTAAAAAATCCTTTCTGCTTTTAAGAGGGCTGGGGGTTGGGGAGCCAGATCGTATGCGGAGAGCCCCACATCAACCTAACTCTTACAAGCCACCTTTCTTCTCCCTACTCCGCAGATACTTGCTGTTCTATCACAAACAGTTCCTGGAGTACGAGTAGCCTGCTCAGCAGCCGACGCGACAAGGAAAGGAAAGGAAGCGAAAGGAGTGGTAGACTTCCGATAAAACACACAACACTACCTGAAATGAAAAAAAATAACAACGACACCCATTCGACACCTGGCCCCGAGCTGCGACAGGACCCGCTTGCCAGTTGGCTCACCGCCTAGAGGAGTTTAAAAAATAAAATACAAAATAAATGAACTCTGTTCCTCAGGTTTGCGGCCCTGCAAGGACAGAAGGAGGGGGAAACCTAACCAGAGGCTGCCGTCAGTGACTTTTGAGCAAAGAAATAGAATAGCGCGAAGGTTGCTCTCGATGGGGACATAGAGGGAAGCCGAGGAGTCCCGCCGTTCCTCCGAGACGTGCGCGGGAAGGCCGGGTGTGTGTGTGTACGTGCTCTCATCTTCTCCATCAAGCATCTTCTCCATTGGTGCTTCAGCTCCAACTGACCAATCATAACGACAGTTAATTAAAAAAAAACAAAAATACCCCGAGGCCCGTTTTTTTTTTCCTTTTTCCTTTTTCCTTTTTTTTTTTTATCATCGCCCATGGGTTTGAAAGCAGTCAAAACAGAGGAGAGTTGGGGACGCCGCGACGAGATGGACTTTGCGAGTACCTTTTTATTTGTGAATTTTAGTTATTAAATAAATACAGTATGAAATGATTAGGCTGTTTTGTTTTTCGGAAAAGCCATTAACCAGAGGCCAGATTGACGGGACCGGCGTGGTGGCGAAGGCACCAAAACCTGCCTCTATTTAAGTCACAGGTAATTTTGGGGATGGTGGGGGGGGTGGGAGAACCGTCCTTTTTGGAACAGACTAGGTTTCTGCTAGAGCCCCTCCCCTTCCCCTCCTTTTTTTGTTTTCTATACATTGCTATTTTATTAATTTCTCGCCCCCAGCCCTTTACACGTGTACGTTTGTTCATCGTTTTACGCCCGTAAGAATGAAATTCATAATTGCAACCATCAGTAAAATGAATGAATTGGCATGTTTATACTGTAAAAAACAACAACAAAGTGGTCTTGATTATTTATTGTGGTTGAGGGAGCGGGTGGGTGGTTTGGATGTAAATAAGGCTGATCTCTCGGGGCAGGGGGTGGGGGCGGTTGGGAGGCGATTCTTTCCCCATTTTCCCTTTGCAAAGAAATATTGCCCTCGTGAGACCCCTTGGCCTTGAAAAAGGTGCCATCTGCCACTTTGGAGGACTGGGTGCTGTTTTTGGAAATTAATCTCAACTACTAGACTCTTCTTCCTAAGCAAAAAACTTCCTATAAACTCTGCTTTCATTGGCCTCTTAATTCTCTTTTTCTCTTTCTCTCTCTCTTTCTCTCCCATTCCTTCCTCTCTCTCTCTCTCTCTCTCTCTCTCTCTCTCTCTCTCTCTCTCTCTCTCTGTTTCTTTCTTTTTCGCTCTTTCTCTTCCCATTCCTTCTTCTCGCTCGCTGGCTCTCTTACTTTCTTTTTCTTTCTCCTTTCTTTCTCTCTCTGTTTGTCTCTGCATACAAAAAGCCTTCTGGCTTTGTCCTTTCTTCCTGGAAACTGCTTTGTTTTTTTTGTTGTTGTCAGAAATGCATTTATTTTGTCCCTTTCTCCCCCCACCCCCTCCTGTCTAGGCACTGTCTAGACACCACCAAAGCCCATATGGGCTGTATATTTTACCAAGAGGCGGGGCCACGTTTTATTTGTCACTTAGGAAGAAAACGGCTTCTTTGCCTTGTTAAAATGAAAAAGAAAGAAATAAAACCACGTTTAGGCTGCGATGCTTAACACGTGTGTGCGCGTGTGCCCACTAACCGCAGGGAAGTGGTTTTGTCACACCTCTTTTTATCTGTACAAAACAAGTTTACCTTTCTGTGTGAAGGAGGGACCTGAAGAAGAAAAAGGCCCACCGATGATGACTTGAATACCAGCTGGATTTCTGTTCAGCTGACAAAAAGCTGCCTTTTAAAAAAACAAAAGACATTTCTCTTCCTTTAAACTAGCCAAGCCTCATTGCTAATTTTTCAAAGCTCCTTATGGCCTAGGAGTCTGTTGGGTATTCTAGAGATGGCTGACCCAGTCTGGTAATTTTCCACCAGCTTAAGAGAGAATATACTGGTTTTGAGACAATTCATACTTACAGAATTTAAACCTTGTCAAAATATTTGTCTAGTTGGAGAGAGCTTGACTTGTGCTCCCTGTAGGCTCTTCAGAGGCCTTTAGATGTCCGTCTGCCGTTCAAGGCATTTACTATTTAAGGTTCATTGTTTTCTAGCATAAAAACTATATTGTGGTGAACAACAATACGGGTAGTCCTTGACTTAACAGCCGGTCGTTTAGTGACCATTCAACGTTACAACGGCACTGAAAAAAATGACTTACAACCGTTTTTCACACAACTGTTTTGATCACGCAATCAAAATTCAGGCGCTTGGCAGCTGACCCATATTTATGACCGTTGCTATATCCCGGGGGTCATGCGATCACTTTTTGTAATCTGACAAGCGAAGTCAGTGGGGGAACCAGATTCGCTTAACCGTGTTACCAACTTAACTGCAGTGGTTCACTTAACCATTGTGGCAAGAAAGGCAGTAAAATGGGGCAAAACATACTTATGTCTCACTTAGCAACAGACATTTCAGGCTCAATTGTGATCATAAGCCAAGGACTACCTATAATTCTTGTAACATGGCTTTTTTCCCCAAGCTATACTCTGAAGGCATTGTGGCCTGCTCAGAAAACTTATTGTGGTGAACGAGAAAATTCAAAATTACGATGATGGGTCTGTTCCCAGTCTGCAGGAATATTAGCTCACAAAGGTTTTAATCCTAAAATCTTACCCTGTCTTGCATCTATTCTAGGTCACTCTCCAGAATCTTCATTGGTTCGTTCAAGATAAATTTAAAACCAATATTCACATGAAATAAAACAGCCGTTTCCTAACAGTGTGGCCACTTTATAGCTGCAGATGAAGGGGCCATTGTGAGTGTTGTGATTGTATCTTCCCTGTTTCCTTTTAAATAATGTAAGCCTGGGAGGAAGAGGAACTGGCCTTTTCTGCTTTATGACCCTGAAGTTCAAAATTCTTTCTAAAATGGAATTATGGCACCCTCTTGTGGCTGAACTCTTGAGTGTAATACTTTTTCTCCACCTCCAAAACCTTCTATTTCCTTTTTATTGTTACATGCCCCCCCAAAAAAGGGAGAAAAAAACCTCTTTAAGAAGTAGCAATAACTGTTAATTAACCCTTTTCTGCTTTTCGGGACAAAAGGACTTAATAGTTAAGTTTTCTATTTTGGAACAGATTTGAGAAAGCAACCAAGATGTTAATTAAAAGAAAATTTCTATCAATATATGGGCCCAGATTTAAAGGCACTTTTATCCAGAGTGCTCTAAGTTACTAATCAAATTGAAATTCAGATCATATAATTGTTGTTCATAATATCTTGGCCTAAAATGGAACCATGTTTGTGCACATTGTAATTGCAGAATTTGTCCAAAGTACATAGCTGTTTACATTGTTTATGTATATCTTTTCTGCTTTTTGTAATTTAATTTTAAGAGTAGGTTTATTTTGGACAGTTATTTTCCCCTGTGTAATGTTGGAATTGGTCACTATTACTCTTCCTTTGCTTTAATCATGCAATGATTTTCTTTTTTAACTGTTTATATAACTTTATTGAAATGTTTGAAAGAAGATAAAAACTAGCACAATATGAAGAAAAAAGGAAAAGAACACAAATAGCCGAAGAAAAAAAGTGAAGAAAAACAGAGAAGAAAGAAAGAAAGAAAGAAAAAAAAAGGAAAGAAGTGGCTTCCAATAATCTTCATAGCAGTTATATTTTAAGCTCACTCTAAACTTATTATCATAATACTCTTCTTTCAATAATCTATCTTGTCTGATCATCAGAGCTCTAAATCATAAGTTCATATATTTTTCACTTGTACGCAAAACTTCCATGAGATTTTTCCAGACACCAATCAGTGTAGATGGTGTCTTTTCTCTAATCAAAGAAGCTAATTTATTCATCTCAACAAGAGCTATCAGTTTCACCAACTTACTTTCTAACTTTTTATCTATTAGTCCTATAAGTAAAAACATGTTTGGTTCACTTCAAAAATCCATGTTGCCTCTTGCTTTCTATGGATTTCAGTGCTTCTAATTTTGCTTTTCAGTGTAAGAGAAGAAATCGGCTTTGCTCTCTTCCGTTTTTCTCTCGGCTTTCTCTTCTTCTCTTTCTTCTCTCCTCTTTTCTCTCACCTCTTTTCTTGTCCCTTCTCCCTTCCCATCCTCCCCTTCCTTCCTCCTTCTTCCCTTCCCTTCCCCTTCTTCCTCTCCCTTCCCTTCCCATCCTCCCTCCTTCCTTCCCTTCCTCTCCCTTTCCTTCCCATCCTCTTCTTCCTTCTTCCCTCCTCTCCCTTCCTTCCTTCCTTCCTTCCTCTCCCTTCCCGTCCTCCCCTTCCTCCCTTCCATTCCCCTTCCTCCTCTCCTTTGCCCTTCCCATCCTCCCCTTCCCATCCTCCTTCCTTCCCTTCCTCTCCCTTCCTTCCCCTTCTTCCTCTCCTTTCCCCTTCCCATCCTCCCCTTCGCATCCTCCTTCCTTCCCTTCCTCTCCCTTCCCTTCCCCTTCATCCTCTCCCTTCCCCTTCCTCTCCCTCCCCTTCCCATCCTCCTCTTCCTTCCTCCCTCCCCTTCCCATCCTTTCTTCCTCTCCCTTCCCATCCTCCCCTTCCTTCTTTCCTCTTTCTCCTCCCTTCCTTCTTCTTTCTTCCCTCCCCTCCCCTCCCCTCCCCTTCTTATCATTTGAAAGCAAATCCAGAAATGTTGTTTGGACAATTCTGGTATCTTTGCTGCATCCTCGTCATCCTTTCCCGCGTGCTAAAGAAAGCCATTGGCTCACACGCAGGGGCAGAGCTTGTGCTCTGGTTGCTAGGTAACCGAAGGAAGGCCTGCCCGTGGGTGGGTGGGTGGTGGGCTCTGAATTGAATAGTACCTTGATCATTTTGATGTCATTTGTTGCCAGAGGGAGGTTGGGTATGCCTTTACTTTGACCACTAACCGACGTTATTCATTTGAAGGTTTCAGCCAAAGACACATTGTTTATTGTAACTGGGTTGTGGTCAGTCTACAACCATAAGATCCCATTGATATAATTTACTTCTCCCAAAGCCCTTTGTGTGCTTTGGCTTAGAGCCAAGCCGTACCTAAAATGTGGCTCTTGAGATATTCCCCCTCCTCCACTGGTTCTTCTCCCATCACCATCTTGGTCAGGAAAGATCCGTCTAAATTGTATATAGGTATTGATTTTCTCAGCAGTAGATCCCTTCAAATCTGTGTTTCATCTTTCCTGGGGCAAAAAAGTGGGGGGGGGGATTCTATCTTTTCCTTGATGGAGTTATGGATTTTGAAAGGGAAGCTGACTAACAGATGCCTCTTTGGTCATTTAGACAAAAAGTTGGAGAGGAGGAATGAAATGCAACTCCGTGTAAGAGGGTGGTTTTAAATTGTCAGTTAGAAATTAAAAGACGCTTGCTCCTGGGGAGGGAAGCTATGGCGAAGTTAGACAGCATACTAAAAAAGCAGAGACATCACCCTGCCAACAAAAGTGCATATAGTCAGCAAGGCTCTGGTGTTCCCAGTTGCAATGGATGGCTGTGAAAATTGGACCATAAGGAAGGCTGAGCGCCAAAGAATTGAAGGTCTTTGAACTCTGGGGCTGGAGAAGACTCCTGCGAGTCCCTTGGACTGCAAGGCCATCCAACTGGTCAGTCCTAGAGGAGATCAACCCTGACTGCTCTTTAGAAGGCCAGATCCTGAAGAGGAAACTCAAATCCTTTGGCCACCTAATGAGAAGGAAGGACTCCCTGTAGAAGAGCCTAATGCTGGGAATGATGGAGGGCAAAAGAAGAACGGGATGGCAGAGAGTGAGATGGCTGGATGGAGTCACTGAAGCAGTCAGCGTGAGCTTAAATGGACTCCAGAGGATGGGAGAGGACAGGAAGGCCTGGAGGAATGTTGTCCATGGGGTTGCAACTAACAACAAAGTTGTCAGCTATCATTACCCACTCGTGAACGGCCGTTTCCTCCAAAAAATGTGAAGTAAGAAGGAGCAATGCACGCTTAATCCTTCCGTATTTGTCAGCTTCAAATCATCGAGGCAGTTTTCCCTGGATGGAAACTCCAACTATGAACAGAAAATAAGTACTTTTTTTCCTTCTCTTCAAATCATCTTGTACGGTGTGTAGGGTCTGCTTGAGCAGGGGGGGTTGGACTACATGACCTACAAGGTCCCTTCTGACTCTCTTAATCTGTATTTTATCTACCTTTTCTCCGGGAGCCCTTTTTTGAGATTTCCAAAGGCTTAAAATAGTGCATGGAAGCTCTTATTTTTGTGTCTGCTCTCAACCACCTTTAAAAAGCCAAGAGGCCTTTGCAACAATTCTTAATTCTTAATGTCTAAAAAAAAGAGATAAACAGAGGAAGACCATAGAAATACCACTTCCCTGGAGATCTTCCTCTGAAAATTTTATTGAAAATACCAGGAAGGCAAACACATGTACAGGTAAACAACCATTTGTTTAAGCAAACATACCAAAAAAAAAAGTAAAGTGAACAAATGCAACAGAAAGCAGCTAGCAAGACAAATTGCAGCAAACAGGTAGTTCTGGTCTTACAACGGCTCCATTTAGTGACCGAAGTTACAACATCACTGAAAAAAGTGACTTGGGACCGTTTTTCACACTTTAACGACCATTGCAGCCTCCCCTGTGGTCACGGGATCAAAATCCAGACACCTGGCAGCCTGACTCACATTTATGACGGATGCAGAGTCCCCCGCTTTTGCGACCTTCTGACAACCAAAATCAATGGAGGAAGAAGCCAGGATCACTTAATGACCGTGTGACTACTAACTGAACAACTGCCGTGATTCACTTAACAACGGTGGTGAGAGAAAGGTCGTAACATGGGGCAAAACTCACTTCACTGTCTCACTCAGCAACCGGAAATTTGGCCTCCATTGCGGTCGTAAATCGAGGACTACCTATATAATTTTTTTTTTCCTTGAGGACTTTTTTATTTTTTAAACAAGCATTTATGTTTGATGTTCACCCGGAACCTGGGAATTTTATGCCCATGAGTGAACAATCTGGCAAAGATTTTTTTTAAAAAAAAACAACCACACAAAATCACCACTCAGTTTCCTTGTCAGGTGTGGGCCCTTAACAATTCAAGACCTCAACAACGCAAGCAGCTTTTTTGAGAGGGACGGGAACCTGTTATGCTCCTCCCCCCTCCCTTCATTTATGGCTTAGCTCATCGGCATCTTTTCTTGGGAAGGAGAACATATAATTTGGAAACGGCAGTCTTCCGCGGAGGGAGGGACCATCCCGCCAGGGATAGCAGCAGCAACTTCAGCCAGCATCTCGAGCTGGTACGGCCTCGGGCACGCCCGCGTCTCCTGGATGGCAGGACTCACTTCTGGGAAACAAAAGCCACAGGTTTCTACCGGCTCTGGAGTCTGGTTGCCCCCGGAGTCGCTTCCGAAACTTCCCGCTTCCATGAGACCATCTGAAAAAACAAAAACAAAAAAACCATGATTTTGATAACTCCTCGATTTATAATAGTTCATTTAGGGACCGTTCGAAGTGAACAGTGGCGCTGAAAAATATAGCAATAGCACTTGAGACTTATACACCGCTTCACAGGACTTTACAGCTCTAAGTAGTTTAATGGAGTCAGCCTTTCTCTCCTCCCCCCACCCCCAACAATCTGGGTCCTCATTTTACCGACCATGGAAGGATGGAAAGCTGAGTCAACTGGTGGTTTTTAAGAAAGGACTGGACAGTGTCTTGTCTGAGATGGTGTCTGCTTGATTAGAGGACTGGAGTAGAAGACCCTCATGGTCCCTTCCATATTTCTTTTCTTTTTTGTTCCGTTCCATTCCATTCCAACCCTAGCCCTAGCCCTAATCCTAACTCTATTCTGACTGTCTGTCTGTCTGTTTGTTTTATTGGAATTTGTCAAACAAAAACGAGAACAAGAGCCAGAGAATAAAAATACAATGACGGGGACAATAGGCACATTAATGTACTTATGCACACTCTCTCTACTATCTATTCTATTCTATTCTATTCTATTCTATTCTATTCTATTCTATTCCATTCCATTCCATTCCATTCCATTCCTTTCCTTTCCTTTCCTTTCCATTATTTTCTCTATTCTATTCTTTTATTTTATTTTATTCTATTATTATTCTATTCTATTATTCCATTCCATTTCATATTTTCTATTCTATTCTATTCCTTTCCATTATTTTCTCTATTCTATTCTATTCTATTCTATTCTATTCTATTCCATTCCATTCCATTCCATTCCATTCCATTCCATTCCATTCCTTTCCTTTCCTTTCCTTTCCATTATTTTCTCTATTCTATTCTTTTATTTTATTCTATTCTATTATTATTCTATTCTATTATTCCATTCCATTTCGTATTTTCTATTCTATTCTATTCCTTTCCATTATTTTCTCTATTCTATTCTATTCTATTCTATTCCATTCCATTCCACCCTAACCTTATTCTATTCCTATTCTATTCTATTCGAAATGGCTTCATTGCTAAACCACCTACACACAGGAATCTTCCGAGCATGTTCACAAGCACCCAAGGAAGGCCATTGCTTCAACCGGAAGAAGGAAGAGCGTGTACCTTTTGGTAGATCTCCCTTTTTATGGCAAGGCGGTGAGCTGGCTCGACAAAACTTCTCATCCCCCCTTCTTTGAAAGTAAAACCAAGTCAAGAGCAAGGAGAAGAGCAGAATGCAAAGGGAGAATCCCAGGGCCATGTACAGCAGCACCTGCTGGTCATAGGTAGCATCCAGTTTGCGCTGCAGAGGCTGGAGAGTAGCTGGGGTTGGTAAAGTGGTTGTAAAGGGCTCTGGAAGTCAGATGGGGTGGAGAGAGAGAAAGAAGAGTTAATAAATGTTTAGCCCACACTTTGATTTATTTCAGTACCAATTCTGACGTGTGGCCTCTGGATTTTGGATGCAAACAGATCAGACCTATGAATATCTGGGGAATTGTGGGATTCTTGATGCTCTCTGAGCTGGGTAGTTTTCTTGCAGACGTTTCATTACCAAACTAGGTAACATTATCAGTGCTAGAAGGGAGTGGGGATTGTAGAAAGGAGGAGGACTAGCAAGCTTGGTAGTTTTCTTGCAAGCATTTCATTACCAAGCTAGCTAACATTATCAGTGCTAGAAGGGAGTGGAGATTGTTGAATGGAGGAGGACTAAAGATCCTTGGTATTTTCTGAGCTTGGTTGTTGTTGTTGTTTTTTTGCAGATGTTTCATGAACCACTAAGCAACATCATCAGTGCTAAAAGGGAGAGGGAGAGTTTGCTACAAGCCACCACCTAGCACTGATAATGTTACTTAGTTGGGTCATGAAATGTCTGCTAGAAAACCACCAAGTTTAGAGAGCACCAAGGACCCCACAGCTCAACCCTGAGCTACAAATATTCTACTGGGGAACTTAGACTCTGAGCTGACTACCCAAGCAAAGGTTGGTGTTGGCAGATGGTTACAGGATTTGTATTCCATCAATAATATTCATTTGGTCCATAACCAAAAACTTAAAACCAAAAAAAACCCAAAGTCAATAAATGCAATAAAATACGAATTCAGCTAGCAGAATAACCCACAGCATATAACATTCCCTTCTTCATGACTATATTAAGCATGATATTGATGCCCACTAAGAATTGGGAATTTAATGCCCATCAGTAAACAATCAGGGACATAGTGGCTCAATGGCTAAGATGCTGAGCAAGTTGATTGGAAGGTCGGCAGTTCAGCGGTTCGAATCCCTAGTGCCGCGTAAGGGGGTGAGCTCCCGTTAACTTGTCCCAGCTTCTGCCAACCTAGCAGTTTCGAAAGCACGTAAAAAATGCAGGTAGAAAAATAGGGACCACCTTTGGTGGGAAGGGAACAGCACTCCGTGCGCCTTTGGCATTTAGTCATGCAGGCCACATGACCACGGAGACGTCTTCGGACAGCACTGGCTCTCTGGCTTTGAAACAGAGAGGAGCACCGCCCCCTAGAGTCAGGAATGACTAGCATGTATGTGCGAGGGGAACCTTTACAATCTGGGAAAGATTTTTTTAAAAAAAAAAATAAAACCACTGCTGGGGTTCCTTGTGACCTGTGGGGGAAAAAAAATTCCTCCTTGAGAAATGCAAAGGATTTGCTTTCAGGAGGTAACTACGGTTGTATCCCTGCCACATTTTTTTTCACTCCCTGGGCACCTTTGTGACCAAATCTGCCCATAACGTAACTAACTGGGCCGTGGGGAAGAATTCTGGGTTGTGCCTTGAGTTTTGGGTTGGAAAACACAAAGAGGAAAAAGGAATCTTCCTTGAGCTCCAGCCGGCCGTTTTGAGAAAGATCCTCCTCGGCTCTTACTTCTACAGAAAGGTACGCATTGTTTCGGGTGTTGCCCGCAGATGCTGAAGCATTTGACGCATTCTCTCAGGAGCTGGTCGTAGTAGGATCCCTCTTGCTTGCTGCACTCCAAGGAGCCTACAAGGAGTAAAGCGAGAAGAGAGTTTTGTGCAAAGGGGAGAGGAATCTGCCCATCTCTTTCTCCACCCACAAAGGGACCACCGCCCGATTGCCTGGCTGGCCGGCTGCTCATTGGCTAGCCAAGCCTGTAGCCATGGAAACAGCAGCATCCTCGAGACAGCGAATGCAGCAAAAGGAGATGTGACTTCCCCTCCTTTCCATCTCCCTGCGTCCTTGAACATCTCTGGATGCTAAGCTCTGGAGCTTGGCAAAGGATGCGTAGTCAAAGGCGCTTTAGAGCGGGTGGTGGTGGTGTCCCACCTTGGCCATTTTTAAGACTCATGGACTTCAACACCCAGGATTCTGGGAATTGAGGTCTTAAAAGTGGCTAAAGTTGGACCTCTCTGTTTTAGAGCATGAAAGCCAATTCAGGAAACACTTTGGGAGTCAGGGGCGTGGACAGCTCCTTCCTTATTTGGCTTCCCAGCAACCCACCTTCTGCAGATGTGCAAAGGAAGTAGTTCTACACCAAAGTTCAGCAACCTTAAACACTCAAAAGACCCATTTGGACCCGTTTCCCACAGAAAAGAAAACACCGGGAGCCACAAAACCCTTCCCCCTGCCTGGCTATTTCCCGAGCGGCCACAAAACTAGCAATTGTAGTTGAACTAAAGATTCTGTTTTCTTCTGAAACTTCTTTTCTTGGATTTATCCATGGTTGAAAAACTTAATAAATTGTGCGTCAGTGCACGTTGTCGGTTGTGGTGCACGTTTTGAGCGACAGGGAGCCGCAGCAGAGGGATGAAAGAGCCACATGCGGCTCCAGAGCCACAGGTTGCTGACTCCTGGTATATACTGTTGTGTCTCGTCCGATCTCACCACAGCCGGGGCCTTCTTATCTGCTTCCGAACATGGAGGAATGTCCTAGTATGCCTCCCGGCCCCAGCCCTGGCTCCATGCCCAGACAGGCTGAAGAGGAGGAAGTATCTCCAGCCCCCAGCTCTGGCTCCATGCCCAGGCAAATGGAGCAACTAGACCCCTCCCCCTCCTCCACAGCATGTGAGCCTGAGGGAGGTCAATTGCCAACAGCTGCAGACTGGAGTGACCCTCGCGTCAGAAGACTTGATAGATGGAGGCAACAGAAGGAAGGGAGGGGGAGGCCTGGATAAGTGCTGAGTCATGGAGCCACACCCCATGGCCTATATAAAGGACCTACTTTCTGGCATTCTCTGAGTCAGGCAAAGTCTAAACATATCTTGCTGAAGTCACTTTCTGGTTTCCTGCCTGCCCTGAGGACTTTGCTAGGACTTTGGCAGAGCTGCAGAGGCACACCTGATTCGGATTTCCCTGACCCGGCCGTCAGCGGAGGAGTGGGACACGACATATACCAACAGAAGACCACTTCATACATTGCTACCTCCCTAAATATCCCCAGTCATCCATGAGTTGTAAAACAGAGAAGCAAGTTCTCCATGGGTTGCTGAACTTCAACGCCCATCAACCTTTAGATCAGCATGGCAAATGGTCCGTGATGCTGAGAACTGGGATTTAGTAACATCTAACCAGCCATACGCTGACCATCCTTGATCAAAACCCGGACAGCTGGTTACCGTGAACTTCGATCAACCTCCTCTCATCCTCCAAAAACATCTGGAGGTCAATGGGTTGAAGAAGGTCTCTTGGTAAAGCATTGAGTGGTAGGGTCCTCTCGCTGGAGCTGAACAAACAACCACATCTGCAGCACCTCTACTGGTGCTGGAAGGGCAAATATCTCCCCCCTCCCAGTTCTACCGTGATCCGTGGACTGCTTTGGAGGGCCAAAATGGCCGAACAATGCAACAATTTCAGTGGGAAGCCATAAAACATCATTTTTAGATGCTTACTGCAGACATCGGCGCATCCCTGGAACTTGAGCGGCTGACAAGCATATTTGCAAGACACGCAGTTACCCAGAAGGCCATCCCAGTACTGGTCTTTCGAGCACGGCATGATCCGTTGAAAGCGCACGTCTGAATCCAGGGCGGTCTCTAAAAACGGAACAACAGGTTGCAGAAAAAGAAGTCTGATAGAGTTGGCTACCTAGAATCACAGAGTCGGAAGGGACTCCGGAGGTCTTCTAATCCAACCCCTTCTGCCCAAGGCAGGGAGTCCTTATTCCATCCCAAACAGATTGTTGTCCAATCTTTTCTTGAAAACCTCCATCGATAGAGCATCTACAACTCCTGGAGACAAGCTATTCCATTGATAAATTGTTCTCACTATCAGGAAATTTCTCCTTAATTCCAGGTTGAATCTCCTTCTGCTCAGCTTCCAGCCATTGCTCATCTCACCCTCATCTCTGTGACTGCCTCTATCATATAACCCTTAATCCTAGTTTATGTCTAGACTAGACACAGCTAGTTCCCCCCAACCGTTCATCATACAGTTTAGCCTCCCAGCGCCCCAAATCATCTTCGTTGCTCTTCTCTGCACTCTTTCTAGGCTCTGGGCATCTTCTTTGTATCATGGCGACCAGAACTGGATTCAATATTCCACATGTGATCTCACTACCGCAACATAGAGCGATACTACTACTAATACGGTTTCTTTTTTTCACCCTGCAGTGTTGTGTGCATTCAATTCATGCCCTACATGACTCATGCGTTGTGCAACTGGGATTTTATTCAATAAACACAGCTAGACTTCTACAGAGGAATTATTGAGTCTGTCATCGGCACCTCCATAACTGTCTGGTTTGGCCCTGTAACCAAACAAGACAGACACAGACTTCAACGGATAATTAGATCTGCAGAAAAAACAATGGCTTCCAATCTGCCTCCCATTGAGGCCTTGTATACTGCACGAGTCAAAAAGAGGGCTGTGAAAATATTTATAAACCCATCGCATCCTGGACATAAACTGTTTCAACTCCTACCCTCAAAACAATGCTATAGGGCACTGCACACCAGAACAATAGACACAAGAACAGTTTCCCCCCCCGAATGCCATCACTCTGCTTAACAACTAATTTCCACAACATTGTCAAATTAACTACTAAAACTGTATTACTATTAGTCTTCTCTTCCTTACTAGTACCTAACTCTTCCCACTTATTATAACCATGTTGCTTGTATCTTTCAATTTACATTATTTGTATTTGTTTCCTAGTACGATTTGACAGCTTATTAGTAACCTTGACTATCACTAAGTGTTGTATCTTTTTATTCTTGATGAATGTATTTTATTCTCCTTATGTACACTGAGAGCATATGCACCAAAGAGAAATTCCTTGTGTGTCCAATCACACTTGGCCAATAAAGAATTCTAGACAGAGTGGCTGTGGATGCCGGCATCCCGATACAGTCAGCTAAATCCGCGGCTGACCATCGGTGGCGAGTCATTGGCCCCGATGGAAAGGGTCCGCAACTTAGGCGTCCTCCTGGATGAACGGCTGTCTCTAGAAGACCATTTGACGGCCGTCTCCAGGAGAGCGTTCTACCAGGTTCGCCTGGTACGCCAGTTGCGCCCCTTTCTGGACCGGGATGCCCTATGCACGGTCACTCACGCACTCGTGACGTCTCGCCTGGATTACTGCAATGCTCTCTACATGGGGCTCCCCTTGAAGGGCATCCGGAGGCTACAGTTAGTCCAGAATGCGGCTGCGCGGGTGATAGATGGAGCCCTCGTGGCTCCGTGATAACACCCATCCTGCGAGGATGCACTGGCTACCTGTGGCTTTCCGGGTGCGCTTCAAGGTTTTGGTGACCACCTTTAAAGCGCTCCATGGCATTGGGCCGGGCTACTTACGGGACCGCCTACTGCTACCGAATATCTCTCACCGACCCGTGCGCTCTCACAGAGAGGGTCTCCTCAGGGTGCCGTCGGGGCGGCAATGTCGGCTGGCGACACCCAGGAAGGGCCTTCTGTGGGGCCCCACCCTCTGGAATGAACTACCCCGGACTTCGTCAGCTTTCGGACCTCCGGACCTTCCGCCGCGGGCTTAAAACGTATTTATTTAATTGTGCAGGGCTGAGCTAGATTTTAAATTATTGGTTTTAAATTGGGTTTTATTTGATATTTTAATTCTAAATTTACGGGCTTGTTAGAATCAGTTTTTTAATTGTTTTATATTGTATTTATATGTCTTTTAAATGCCTGTACACCGCCCTGAGTCCTTCGGGAGATAGGGCGGTATATAAATTTGAATAAATAAATAAATAAATAAATAAATCTATTCTATTCTATTCTATTCTATTCTATTCTATTCTATTCTATTCTATTCTATTCATGGTGACACAGGTGACTCCAGTGTCATGTTAATGCTCCAAGATGGAGAAATTTTAATTTTACATTGGAAACTTTAAAGATCACGCACAGAACCTGGCTGGCATTAAAGTCTGATTCATACATCACTCTGAGGTGCGGTTTATTTTAACCAGGTTGTGTTGCATGAATCACAATGGCCCAGTTCATCCACAAAGACTCTACATCATGCTTTGGATGGAAACTGTAATGGCTGACCCGCCTTGCAATGACTCAACAAAACTGACACCGCAACTTAAGCGAAAGCAAAGTACGAGTCACACAGGGCTGTGTGTGATTCCACCATCTTTGCGTTTCCCACATGGAACTTTTATGTTCTCGCAACCTCAGCTGCGTCGAAATAAGATTTTTTTGTAATTTACATTAGAAAAATCAAACTGCACGGAGAAAGCTCTATGAAAACCAACCAAGATATTTGTGCGAAGGTCTTCGCACAAAATTGGAAATGCAGAGAGAACCCACAGGAGGCAGAAATAATCAACAAAATATTGACCTGTGCAGAAATGGACAGGTCAACAATGGAGCTCAAAAGACAAAGATGAATCGGAATTAATAATAATAATAATAATAATAATAATAATAATAATAATAATAATAATAATAACAACAAGAAGAAGAAGAAGAAGAACAACAACAACAGAGTTGGAAGGGACCTTGGAGGCCTTCTAGTCCAAACCCCGGCCAAGGAAGGAAACCCTATACCATCTCTATGTAACCTGGTATATATTCTATGTAACCTGGAATACATTTTATAAATGGCTAGAGAAAAGGAGGAATGTAGGAATAGAGAATTAGAAACAAAGTGAGGAACAGGGGAGAAAAATAAATCAAATAATATAAGAAATATTTGATAGGAGTAAACAGGATTTGAATAGATACGAAGGGAGTATGTATGTAACTGGAGTGTGATTGAATGTACAAAAAGTATATATGGAATATGCATGATGTTATATTGTAATCTAGACAAAAGAAAAAGTGTTAGAAAAGTTTGTACCAGACAAGTCACACCATGTCTAATGTTTTTAAAGTGTATATTTAATAAAATTAATAATAATAAAAACAAGAAAACCAACCAAGATATTTTTTTTAAAGAAGACTCCTCCCATTTTCAGCAGGCTGATGGGCAGAAGTAGAAACTTCCAAAGTTTTGCCATCTTTAGACCTAATTGGAAGATGGCTATTGCAGATTGAATGCGGCAGTTGCCTGTAGGAATTGCGACAGAGAGCCTCGTCCCATGATTTTTAAAAACACAAAGCTTTCTGTGACTCTGATGGGTCCCTCCTTCAGGCAAAATGCCCAGGCTAGGAAATAAAACTGTAGATAATGTTTTTTTGGGGAGGGATATGCAAAAGATAAACATATCAGTGAGGGCTACGCACTACTGGAGCGAATCCAACCTTTAAAAGAAGAAGCTTGTATACCAGCTCTTCTAAACTGTTTTTCCCTGGTCGTTTATTTGATTAAATCCTGTCTTTTCTCATTTCCCTCTAATTACTTGACTTCCCTTCCAGAGGACAAGAAATACACAATGGATGGAAACTAATCAAGGAAACAACCAACCCAAGAACTGAGGAGAAATTTCCTGACAGAACAATTAACCAACTTGCCTCCAGAAGTTGTGGGGGCTCCATGACTGGAGGTTTTAAAGAAGAGATTGGACAACCATTTGTCTTAAGGGGTTTAGGGTCTCCTGCCTGAGCAGGGGGTTGAACTAGAAGACTTCCAAGGTCCCTTCCAACTTAGTTATTCTGTAATTTATTTATTTTAAAGGCTAAATCAGAAGATGAGCATTTGAAGGAGCTTGGTACGTCTAGGCTAACAAAGAGAAGGACTACAGGGTGACATGAGAAGACAGGAAGGCCTGGAGGAAGGTTGTTCATGGGGTCACGATGGGTCAGACATGACTTCGCAACTAACAACAAAGTTGTCAGCTATCATTACCCACTCGTGAACGGCCGTTTCCTCCAAAAAATATGAAGTTAAGAAGGAGCAATGCACACTTAATCCTTCGGTATTTGTCAGCTTCAAGTCATCGAGACAGTTTTCCCCGGATGGAAACTCCAAATGTGAACAGAAAATAAATACCTTTTTTCCTTCCTTTCAAATCACATTGTATGGTGTGTAGGGTCTGCTTGGGCAGGGGGGTGGGTGGGTTGGACTAGATGACCTACAAGGTCCCTTCCGACTCTCTTAATCTGTATCTAAGTCTTCCAATATTTTGAAGGGCCGTCACAACAAGAAGGGACCTACCTATTCTCCAAAGAATCCGAGGACAGGACAACAAGTAATGAGTGGAAGAATATCAGAAACGGATCCAACCTAGAACTAAGGAGAAATTTCTTTCTTATCTTCAGACGTTGTGAGTGCTCCATCATTGGAGGTTTTCAAGATGTTGGACGGCCATTTGTCCGGAATGATTTAGACCAGTGATGGGGAACCTTTTCGGGATGCGTGTGCAAGCATGTGTGCTGCAGCACTGGAAACCCAAAGACCAGCTGGCCGGCATGTGCATGTCTGTTTTTTGCTCGTTTTTCAGACCTGAAAAGAGCCTGAAAAACACCCTGAAAATGGCCTAAAAACAGCCTGGAAAAATGGCCCAAAAAATGCCCAGAAAAGGCCGTTTTCAGGGTGTTTTCCAGCGCCCACAAATGTGCCACAAACCAGAAGAACAGCCCATAGTCCGCCATCATGGATATAGGGTCTCCTGCTTGAGCAGGGAATTGAACTAGAAGATCTCCAAGGTCTCTTTCAACGCTGATATTCTGTATTCTTCTTCTCTGGATCAGTCCTTTCCAGAGAAGAAAAAAGTTAAGAGACCAGAGAAATGGAGATAGCAGAAGGGTTAAGGGCCCCCAGTCCACCTGTCCGGGAGGACACCTGCAGCTGGGTTGTGTGTCAAAAGAAAACACCAAGGTTGAAAAACAATTATGGAGTTTCAGAAAAGACTAGAAAATAACCCATCTAGCCTGTTGGGAGACTGAATTGAGATTATTTGCATTTGCTGCCAAATTTTCCTGGAGGCACTTGACTTGTCTCATCGCTGTGAGAAACAAAAAAGAAAAATTGGATCTGTTCTTAGGAACCACGAAGACCAAAAAGTTTTAATTCCTTCGCAATTCTTTTTGTTATCAATCTGCAGGGCTCATTCGTTGAAGCCTTGAAGCAAAAATAAATAAATAAATAGAAAAATAGCAGCCGCTCCTGAGGCAGATACAACTTCGAAAAAGACAAGACAAAACAAGCAACGAGAAAATGGAGGAGATTTGCAAATGTGTTATTCACTGGCTTTTTAAAAAGAAGCCGTTCTTTAAAAAAAAAAATCTGTTGCCAATCTCACAACCAAACGTGTGTGGTATTTTGGCATTTCTCCCTGAGTTCACAAGGATAGGTTTATTTCTTTACTTTGGCAACTCGAGTGGGTGCATCATGGCGCTTAGACAAGATTGCCCAAGTTTGCCCACACCAATGATTTATGGCACTGCTCAACTCAACAACTCAACTCAGCTCAATCCATGCACCTAGACAGCTCTCAGAGGTTTAAACTTCTCCAAGCTTTGAACCTGGTGAGCTAAGCCCACCATAATCACATCTAGTGATATTTTTATTGCAAGCATCACTACTTTTTAGAAAAGAGTTTGACCTCCGACCAGCAGCAATTCTGCACTCCAGAAAGGAAATGTGGAGTGGGCCCTCCCCCAAAAAAGCTCGATGTGATTTTATTTCACGTGGCCTTAAATTGAATTAAAACATAAACCCTGAAATTATTTTCCATTCATTTAATCCTTTCCCTCCCATCTGGTTTAAATTTTACAATTTGGTAGCAACTTTCGTATGCCATCTGGGGCTGGACCCAAAGTTTCTGGAAGCCACACGCAATTCTTTTTTTTTCCTTAAGTTTTATTTATTTTATTTATAATACTTTTCATCTCCATCAAACAGTGTGTGAACTGGGTACGGTTATTTGAAAATTCATAGTTTGCAGTGTAATGTATTCATTACATTAACATTGATAGTATAATTCTATATCAAGATAACTTACAATAGTATATGGCATCATCATAAACTTCTCTCCATAGTAACATTTTCTCTTCTTATATCTCTTCTTTCCTAACTTCTGTTTCTATTCTCTAGCCATTAATAAAATACATCCCACATCAGAAAATATTCAGTTTCTTTTCTGTCCTTAATGATAAGTGTTAATCTGTCCATTTCTGCGCATTCCATTATTTTCTGAATCACTCTCTCATCTGACGGGATTTCCTCACACTTCCTTGATGTGCAAATACAATCTTTTTTTTTAAATACATATTTTTTATTTTATAGACAAACAAACATACAATACATGCCCAGAAACAAGGAACTATTGGATCAAAATTACAACATGGTTAGAAGAAATGCTTGAACAACATAGAGAGTTAAAACTGGAGATGTTCCCACTGGGTATCCTCCCAGAGAAAGTTAGTAAAGAAAAGATATATTTGATTATACATGTAATAACTGCAGCAAGGATAGTATTTGCGCAAAGATGGAAAGCAGAAAAAGTCCCTTCAGAAGAAGAAATAATTAAGAAAATATTAGATTGTGCAGAAACAAATAGATTGACTTTGATAATTAAAGAGAGAGAGGAGTAGGAATACTATAAGGTATGGAGACAATTTTATAATTGGTTAGAGAAGAGAGATAGATAAATGTATTATAATAATGAATAAGAAAATGATATAATAAATGTATTATGGGGAGAATGTTACAACAAAGGAGTGGGGAAAAATCAAGAAATGATGAAGATAGGAGAAGGAAGAAGAAGGAGGAGGAGGAGGAGGAGAAGGAGAAGGAGGAGAAGAAGAAGAAGAAGAAGAAGAAGAAGAAGAAGAAGAAGAAGAAGAAGAAGAAGAAGAAGAAGAAGAAGAAGAAGAAGAAGAAGAAGAAGGAGAAGAAGAAGAAGAAGAAACACCTAGATGATACACTGAATGATTGACTATGTATTGCGCAAATACCATCTTAGGCGCAGTCAGTACGTGTAAAATCAAATTTTTGTTGTATTCTGAAGGGTCAAATTTTTGACTTTTTTTAAAAAAATATCAGATTTGACTTACACTTTTCCCCCTGCTGAACCGAGTTGAACTTCTCTTTGCTGATGGTCATCTTCTTCATGTCATCTCGATGTGTCCCTGATCCTATGCTTGTGGGGTTTATTATGAGTCCTTCATTTGATTAGAGTCTCTCTGTGTGTTTCCTGGGGGTTTCCCCTCCTAGGCTTCAGATGCAAACCAACTCAACAAAACCCGAACCAGAAGGAGGTCCTTCTTTGAGTTTCCCTCCCTAGGGAACGTCAAAAACTCAACTTCAGTCATTTTTTAACCTCTCTTCTTCCAGAAAAAGATTATTCAGTTTGCTTTGTAAATGTCAACAGGGTATTGGTGTGGGAGATGCCAGCTCAAAGTTACCCAGAACTTTTGAGAATGAGGAAATTTCTTCCTGGGTGGGACCTTTATTGTTACTCCCTTGTTGCATTTCTTGAGAGATGAAGATAGGTCATCCCCTCTTTCAAGACCAATGTCTCAGTTCTTCAACCATGGTTGTGGCTTTGATGCTACAGGAGGGAATCTTTTTCTGATTCCAACCCAACGATTCTAATCTCAATTGTTGGCTCCCTCGGCATCTTCTGGATAGGATCAATGATGAATGGAAACTAACCAAGGAGAGGACAAACTTAGAACTAAGGAAGAATTTCCTGGCAGCGAGAACAACTGAATCATTGGAACGACTTGCCTCCAGAAGTTGTGGGTGCTCCAATACTGGAGGTTTTTAAGAAGAGATTGAACAACCATTTGACTGGAATGGTATAGGGCTTCCTGCTTGAGCAGTGGGTTGGACTAGAAGATCTCCAAGATCCCTTCCAGGCCTAAAAATCTATGTTTCTGAGATAGATAGATGGATGGATGGATGGATGGATGGATGGATAGATAGATAGATAGATAAATAGATAAACAAATAAATAGATAAGATAAGATACAGACAGAGGTAGGGAGAGATGGATAGATGGATGGGTGGATAGATGGATGGAAGGATGGATGGATAGATGAAACAATTTGCCTCTAGAAGTTGTAGATGCTCCAACATTGGAGGTTTTTAAGAAGAGATTGAACAACCATTTGTCTGCAATGATATAGGGCTTCCTGCTTGAGCAGGCCCACTGCAACTACATAGCAAAAAAGCTCTAAGAGTTGTAAACCTAATTTTGCGTAGCTTCTTTTCCAAAAACACCACACTACTAACCAGAGCATATAAAACATTTGCTAGACCAATTCTAGAATACAGCTCGCCTGTTTGGAACCCTCACCACATCTCTGACATCAATACAATTGAACGTGTCCAGAAATATTTTACAAGAAGAGTTCTCCATTCCTCTGAAAACAATAAAATACCTTATCCCACCAGACTTGAAATCCTAGGCTTAGAAAACTTGGAACTCCGTCGCCTTCGACAAGACCTAAGTTTAACTCACAGAATCATCTATTGTAATGTCCTTCCTGTTAAAGACTACTTCAGCTTTAATTGCAATAATACTAGAGCAACTAATAGATTTAAACTTAATGTCAACCGCTTTAATCTAGATTGCAGAAAATATGACTTCTGTAACAGAATCATCAGTGCTTGGAATACTTTACCTGACTCTGTGGTCTCTTCCCATAATCCTAAAAGTTTTATCCAAAAACTTTCTACTATTGACCTCACCCCATTCCTAAGAGGATCATAAGGGGCGTGCATAAGCGCACAAACGTGCCTACCGTTCCTGTCCTATTGTTTTTCTTTTCTTCTTCCTATATATATGCTTATACCTCCTTATATTTACCCATATATGTGTTTATTTACTATATAATCTTTTTGTATGATACCTACATATATTGTTGTGACAAAATAAAATAAATAAATAAAAAATAGATTGAACTAGAAGACCTTCAAGGTCCCTTCCAACTCTATTATTCTGTCCTACTGTTTGACAAATTTAGCTGCTTATTACTATCCATGGGGACTAGTATAGGAAGCACAAACAAGAAAATTAGACAGTCATTTTTATTTTTTCCAGCCTAAGGGTCAATCTCAAGTCTAGGACCACCTTCAAATCTAGAAGTCCACCAAGTATTCCGGTGCTAGATCTTATCCACAGCCTTGGCAAGCTCCACGTTTAAATATTGCATATTGCATACTGTACCACAAATAGTGGTGTTTAATTGCCTTGCATTCTGAACCTTCTTCTCAGCTAGATTTTGAGTTGTCTTTGGAGATTCTCAGTCTTCCAGGTCCTGGTTGTCCCAACGGTTCTTTTTCAAGAGGCAACTGGACTTTCTGTTTTTTCTTGGAAGATGTTTCGCTTCTCATCCAAGAAGCCGCTTCAGAGCTTAAGTTAACAAATGGGTCTCTTCCCACTTAACAACAGAAGTTTTCTTTTTACAAAATTTACAAAATTTTGTTTTACAACCTTCCTTGCCTCCATGGTTCAGTGAATTATTGCAGGTGATCAGTTAGTAAGTAACCCGCTTTGTGAAGTGAATCCAGTTTCCCCATTGACTTAGCTCATCAGGAGGTCCCAAAAAGAAGATTTTAAATGTTCTAACTTCTGTTTCTGTTAGTTAACCATTGATAAAACGAATCCCATATTTCAAAATATTACATGTCTTCCTTCCCTTTAATTTAAAGTGTTAATCTATCCATTTCTGCACATTCTAGTATTTTTTAAAATATTATCTTCTCTTCTATAGGGATCTCCACGCTTTTCCAATGTTGTGCAAATACAATTCTAGCCACTATTAATACATGTAGTATTAGGTACATAGTCCCTCTATTATATTTTCCTGGTATGATACCCAACAGAAATATCTCTGGTTTTAAATCGATACGTTCCTGTATCAATTTTTCTATCCAAGCATGTATTTTGGCTTTTGTTCAAAGTTGTAAATTTGAATGGTCACTAAACGAACTGTTTTAAGTCGAGGACTACTCGTACTCCCGGCCATGTGGCAATGGATAGAAGGACTTGCCCTTCGGGTTATGAAACTATCATCTGCTTCAGGAGAGGCTCAGAGAAGTCAATTTTCTCTGTTTTGAACTTTATCACCCTGCTAGTACTCGAAAGTAGCAGATTTGCTTTCGACACAAAGCGGTCATCTGTTGTTAGTTTCTCCAAATTCTTGTAGTCAACAAGCTGAGTTCTGGTGCCCCCACAAACTTTTCCCAAGCTAAACCGATCTTCTCGCCTTCTTCTGGCCACCAACACCAAAGCTGGAGAGAATGGGGTGGCTAAATTCCAACATACGTCGCCGCCACAGATCGGGTGCAGCTGCTGAAGTTCAGGGAGGGGGAGCAGAAGTTTAGGACAAACTTGAGATTCAGAAACAGCTTTTTTGAAATGAATCAAGTCGATTCCTCCCGCTGACATCTATTGTTAATTGTAAGAACAATTAACCAGTGGAACAATTTGCCTCCAGAAGTTGTGAATTCTCCAACACTGGAGGTTTTTAAGAAGAGATTGGACAACCATTTGTCTGAAATGGTGTAGGGTTTCCTGCCTGAGCAGTGGGTTGGACTAGAAGACCTCCAAGGTCTCTTCTCTTCTCTTCTCTTCTCTTCTCTTCTCTTCTCTTCTCTTCTCTTCTCTTCTCTTCTCTTCTCTTCTCTTCCCTTCCCTTCCCTTCCTCTTCCCTTGTTCTATTCTATTCTATTCTATTCTATTCTATTCTATTCTATTCTATTCTATTCTATTCTATTCTATTCTACAGTTCCTTACCAACAGTGGAGAAATAGTTGTTCTTGTCTTATTTGGTTCTGCAACCCAACTGGACAGACACAGACTTCAGAGGATAATTAGAACTGCAGAAAAAACAATGTCTACCAACTTGCCTTCCATTGAGGACCTGTATACTGCACGAGTCAAAAAGAGGGCTGTGAAAATTTATTTACAGACCCCTCACATCCTGGACATAAATTGTTCCAACTCCTACCCTCAAAACGACGCTATGGAGCACTGCACACCAGAACTAGACACAAGGACAATTTTTCCTGAATGCCATCACTCTGCTAAGCAAATAATTCCTTCAACACTGTCAAACTATTGACTAAGTCTGCACTACTATTAATCTTCTCATCATTCCCATCGCCCATCTGCTTCCACTTATAACTGTATGACTCTAACTTTGTTGCATGTATCCTTATGATTTATATTGACTGTTTCTTAATATGATTTGATTGCTTATTTGTACCCTATGACTATCATTAAGTGTTGCACCTTATGATTCTTGACGAATGTATCTTTTCTTTTATGTACACTGAGAGCCTATGCACTGAAGGCAAATTCCTTGTGTGTCCAATCACACTTGGCCAATAAAGAATTCTCTTCTCTTCTCTTCTCTTCTCTTCTCTTCTCTTCTCTTCTCTTCTCTTCTCTTCTCTTCTCTTCTCTTCTCTTCCCTTCCCTTCCCTTCCCTTCCCTTCCCTTCTCGGATGTTTTTTGGATTTTCTAGTCTAGCCTACATCCTTCATCCTTCACAGTATTAACTGGGTCAAATCCTGTGAACATTTTTTCAGGATAACTTGGTTGGTGAGTTTTATGGCAAATATCTTCCATAATAAAAACATTTTACATCTGCAGACCAGCTATAGACACTCCCCGGCTTACAATTATTCATTTAGCGACCGTTCACAGTTACAATCAGTCGTCTCACTTACAACTACACAGTCCCGTGAGCAAAATTCGAACACCTGGCAATTGACTCGTATTTATGGCGGTGTCCCGAGGTCACGTGATCCTGTTTGGCAACCTTCTGACAAGCACGGGAAAGCCAGATGTGCTTAACAACTGAGTTACCAACTTAACAACAGCAGTGATTCACTTAACAAGGGTAGCAAGAGAGATTGTGAAATGCTGGTGCAAAACTCACTAAAGCCACAGAAACATTGGGATCAATTCAGAGGTGGTATTCACTTACTTTCCCTACTGGTTTGCAAACGTGAGTGCTCAACCCTCGCTTCGCTCACACATGCCACCTCCGCGCAAGTGCGTGTCCTTCCATAGGACGGCATAGCGCCGGGACAGGTGATTTCCTCTACCAGTTCAGGCGAACCGGTTCAGGCAAACCGATCTGAACCGGCTGAATACCATCTCTGGCTCAATTGTGGTCATAAGCCGAGGACTATGTATGATTGTGGGGGGATGAGGAACTCTCGTTGGCCTGTTTCACACAGCACATTTGATAATATTTTCTCAAACCCGCACTGCTAAAAACCCCTCCTCCCTTTTTCCTTTGAAGTTACGGTGACTCATGTCATGTTTTTCTGATTTATGTAGTCCCAGAAGCTGTTCCCCGTTTAAAGAAAACCTGGGGCCGGTTTTGATTTAACTGGCTCCCATTTGCATGTCAAACAAAAACACGTTCGGAAGGGAGTCGATTTTTCTGACTTTTGTTTTTGGCCAGGCATAAATGTGTGTGTGGGAAAAACCAGGATCATTTTGGAAAAGAAACTTTCTCCCTTTCAGGAAAGGAATTAAGGAACCATGCCAGAGTTTGTTCGTTTTTTAAAAAAATAAAAGATTTTCATTTAAAAACCATAAATGCATCTGATCTCTCGGGTTGGACCAAGAGCGCCCTTCGTGAGTGGAACAAACTTTTTTTTAGACATGTTACTTTTTTCCTGATGAGTCAGTGTAATATCGCAACCTCACCGAACAGTCGATGCCTTGATTTGCAAAACAGTTTCCTCTTTTTAAAAGTTTGCTTCTTTGGTGGGGCTGGAGGAGACTTTTGGGGTTTTCTCCAGTGTAAAATGTAAAATTTGTTACTACCGGTTCTGTGGGCGTGGCTTGGTGGTGGTGGTGGGTTAATGTGACTGGATGGGCATGACCAACTTTTTTTTTTTTTTTTTACTTTTAAAAGCATTTTTTTCTACAACCTCTTCGGCCGAAGGGGTTGTAGAAAAAATGCTTTTAAAAAGCTCCTCTGATGATCCCAGCTGAGTTGCCTGATCGTCAGAGGCTTTTCTTTTCTTTTAAAAGCATTTTATTTTGCGCAGCCAGCAAATTGGTAGTAAATTTGTTCAGAATTCACCGCTGGACCAAACCCATCCCTCTTCTACTTAACGGGCATCTTTTGCCCCTTTGGAATGGAGGATAAATAGTTCATTTAGGAATACCGATTGCCCAATGCCATTTAAAAATGTATCTTTGGAGTTAGCGCCACCTTCTCAAAGACCAAGCCTGTTTCTTCCCCTGTAGAATATTCTTCATGTTGTTGATGGGTTGGTTTCTTTTATTGCATAAATGGGGTTAAAACACTCAGATGGAGAGAAACTCATTCTGTGTCATTAGAGAAGTCATTTATTTTGTTCTCCAGTTGTTGCTGCCAATATCAGGTTTCACGGATACATTTTGGGGTGGGTGGGTGAGCTGGGTTCCTTGATAGATTTGCAGCCCAAGAATTGTTAAGCACCTCAGCGTACATCATTGGGGTTTCCTTCACCCACCCCCAACCCCAAAGAAACAAACCCTGAAAGACCTTCTTGCTAGCCGTAGTAGGAAAGTTTTTGCAAAGCAAGTTGTTTCGCTACCTAGGTATATAAACCTTTGCACTGTTGTAACTAGGAGTTCTGGGATAAGCTGTAGTAGCTTGCTTCACCTAATGAGCTTTACAAAATATAGAACGGTTGAATTTAGATGCTGCCTCAAGCCGAAACTAAACGGACTGCCTTCTGGTTTAGTGCTCGAAGTTGAACGTTGCATGTTGCGTGTCTCAGTTCAACTGATGTTACTTACACTGACAGACGGTCGTTTTCCAAGGGATCAAAAGAAGGCTTCTTCAACCTTACCCGGGGATGCTGGAGACCCATCTATAAAGCAGGCACCCTCTGATGAAGCTGTAGGTTCTCCTCACAGATAAATGTGAAGTTTTCAGTCTCCCCGTCCTGAACCAAGTCCTGATTTAACCAAGACTATAGGAAGCTTCTTGGTACCAAGCTAGAAAATGCTGTTTTCATTGCATGGCACTTGAGAAGGACATAAATAGAATTGCCCGTTCAGGGGTGTCCAAACTTGGCAACTTTAAGAGTTGGGGACTTCAACTCTCAGCTTTGCTGGCTGAGGAATTCTGGGAGCTGAAGTCCACAAGTCTTAAAGTTGAGAGGTTTGGACGCCCCTGGTCTAAATGTTTATAAGGTACAGGGCAGTGGTCTAGAGCAGTGGTCTCCAACCTTGGTCCCTTTAAGACTTGTGGACTTCAACTCCCAGAGTTCCTCAGCCAGCTTTGCTGAAGTCCACAAGTCTTAAAGGGACCAAAGTTGGAGACCCGTGGTCTAGTGCAGGGAATTTTGGGAACTGTAGTCCACCCATCTTAAAGTGAAGAAGGGTGCTCTAGTGCCATGATGGTGAACCTATGTGTTGTGTCTCGTCCGATCTCACCACAGCCGGGGCCTTCTTATCTGCTTCCGAACACGAAGGAATGTCCTAGTATGCCTCCCGGCCCCAGCCCTGGCTCCATGCCCAGACAGCCTGAAGAGGAGGAAGTATCTCCAGCCCCCAGCTCTGGCTCCATGCCCAGGCAAACGGAGCAACTAGACCCCTCCCCCTCCTCCACAGCATGTGAGCCTGAGGGAGGTCAATTGCCAACAGCTGCAGACTGGAGTGACCCTCGCGTCAGAAGACTTGATAGACGGAGGCAACAGAAGGAAGGGAGGGGCAGGCCTGGATAAGTGCTGAGTCATGGAGCCACACCCCATGGCCTATATAAAGGACCTGCTTTCTGGCATTCTCTGAGTCAGGCAAAGTCTAAACATATCTTGCTGAAGTCACTTTCTGGTCTCCTGCCTGCCCTGAGGACTTTGCTAGGACTTTGGCAGAGCTGCAGAGGCACACCTGATTCGGATTTCCCTGACCCGGCCGTCAGCAGAGGAGTGGGACACGACACTATGGCACGCGTGCCA